>NC_143012.1:143317452-143412452 GCF_055824585.1 Amblyomma mixtum | reverse complement strand
GCAGCAGCAGCAGCAGCAGCAGCAGCAGCAGCAGCAGCAGCAGCAGCAGCAGCAGCAGCAGCAGCAGCAGCAGCAGCAGCAGCAGCAGCAGCAGCAGCAGCAGCAGCAGCAGCAGCAGCAGCAGCAGCAGCAGCAGCAGCAGCAGCAGCAGCAGCAGCAGCAGCAGCAGCAGCAGCAGCAGCAGCAGCAGCAGCAGCAGCAGCAGCAGCAGCAGCAGCAGCAGCAGCAGCAGCAGCAGCAGCAGCAGCAGCAGCAGCAGCAGCAGCAGCAGCAGCAGCAGCAGCAGCAGCAGCAGCAGCAGCAGCAGCAGCAGCAGCAGCAGCACAGCAGCAGCAGCAGCAGCAGCAGCAGCAGCAGCAGCAGCAGCAGCAGCAGCAGCAGCAGCAGCAGCAGCAGCAGCAGCAGCAGCAGCAGCAGCAGCAGCAGCAGCAGCAGCAGCAGCAGCAGCAGCAGCAGCAGCAGCAGCAGCAGCAGCAGCAGCAGCAGCAGCAGCAGCAGCAGCAGCAGCAGCAGCAGCAGCAGCAGCAGCAGCAGCAGCAGCAGCAGCAGCAGCAGCAGCAGCAGCAGCAGCAGCAGCAGCAGCAGCAGCAGCAGCAGCAGCAGCAGCAGCAGCAGCAGCAGCAGCAGCAGCAGCAGCAGCAGCAGCAGCAGCAGCAGCAGCAGCAGCAGCAGCAGCAGCAGCAGCAGCAGCAGCAGCAGCAGCAGCAGCAGCAGCAGCAGCAGCAGCAGCAGCAGCAGCAGCAGCAGCAGCAGCAGCAGCAGCAGCAGCAGCAGCAGCAGCAGCAGCAGCAGCAGCAGCAGCAGCAGCAGCAGCAGCAGCAGCAGCAGCAGCAGCAGCAGCAGCAGCAGCAGCAGCAGCAGCAGCAGCAGCAGCAGCAGCAGCAGCAGCAGCAGCAGCAGCAGCAGCAGCAGCAGCAGCAGCAGCAGCAGCAGCAGCAGCAGCAGCAGCAGCAGCAGCAGCAGCAGCAGCAGCAGCAGCAGCAGCAGCAGCAGCAGCAGCAGCAGCAGCAGCAGCAGCAGCAGCAGCAGCAGCAGCAGCAGCAGCAGCAGCAGCAGCAGCAGCAGCAGCAGCAGCAGCAGCAGCAGCAGCAGCAGCAGCAGCAGCAGCAGCAGCAGCAGCAGCAGCAGCAGCAGCAGCAGCAGCAGCAGCAGCAGCAGCAGCAGCAGCAGCAGCAGCAGCAGCAGCAGCAGCAGCAGCAGCAGCAGCAGCAGCAGCAGCAGCAGCAGCAGCAGCAGCAGCAGCAGCAGCAGCAGCAGCAGCAGCAGCAGCAGCAGCAGCAGCAGCAGCAGCAGCAGCAGCAGCAGCAGCAGCAGCAGCAGCAGCAGCAGCAGCAGCAGCAGCAGCAGCAGCAGCAGCAGCAGCAGCAGCAGCAGCAGCAGCAGCAGCAGCAGCAGCAGCAGCAGCAGCAGCAGCAGCAGCAGCAGCAGCAGCAGCAGCAGCAGCAGCAGCAGCAGCAGCAGCAGCAGCAGCAGCAGCAGCAGCAGCAGCAGCAGCAGCAGCAGCAGCAGCAGCAGCAGCAGCAGCAGCAGCAGCAGCAGCAGCAGCAGCAGCAGCAGCAGCAGCAGCAGCAGCAGCAGCAGCAGCAGCAGCAGCAGCAGCAGCAGCAGCAGCAGCAGCAGCAGCAGCAGCAGCAGCAGCAGCAGCAGCAGCAGCAGCAGCAGCAGCAGCAGCAGCAGCAGCAGCAGCAGCAGCAGCAGCAGCAGCAGCAGCAGCAGCAGCAGCAGCAGCAGCAGCAGCAGCAGCAGCAGCAGCAGCAGCAGCAGCAGCAGCAGCAGCAGCAGCAGCAGCAGCAGCAGCAGCAGCAGCAGCAGCAGCAGCAGCAGCAGCAGCAGCAGCAGCAGCAGCAGCAGCAGCAGCAGCAGCAGCAGCAGCAGCAGCAGCAGCAGCAGCAGCAGCAGCAGCAGCAGCAGCAGCAGCAGCAGCAGCAGCAGCAGCAGCAGCAGCAGCAGCAGCAGCAGCAGCAGCAGCAGCAGCAGCAGCAGCAGCAGCAGCAGCAGCAGCAGCAGCAGCAGCAGCAGCAGCAGCAGCAGCAGCAGCAGCAGCAGCAGCAGCAGCAGCAGCAGCAGCAGCAGCAGCAGCAGCAGCAGCAGCAGCAGCAGCAGCAGCAGCAGCAGCAGCAGCAGCAGCAGCAGCAGCAGCAGCAGCAGCAGCAGCAGCAGCAGCAGCAGCAGCAGCAGCAGCAGCAGCAGCAGCAGCAGCAGCAGCAGCAGCAGCAGCAGCAGCAGCAGCAGCAGCAGCAGCAGCAGCAGCAGCAGCAGCAGCAGCAGCAGCAGCAGCAGCAGCAGCAGCAGCAGCAGCAGCAGCAGCAGCAGCAGCAGCAGCAGCAGCAGCAGCAGCAGCAGCAGCAGCAGCAGCAGCAGCAGCAGCAGCAGCAGCAGCAGCAGCAGCAGCAGCAGCAGCAGCAGCAGCAGCAGCAGCAGCAGCAGCAGCAGCAGCAGCAGCAGCAGCAGCAGCAGCAGCAGCAGCAGCAGCAGCAGCAGCAGCAGCAGCAGCAGCAGCAGCAGCAGCAGCAGCAGCAGCAGCAGCAGCAGCAGCAGCAGCAGCAGCAGCAGCAGCAGCAGCAGCAGCAGCAGCAGCAGCAGCAGCAGCAGCAGCAGCAGCAGCAGCAGCAGCAGCAGCAGCAGCAGCAGCAGCAGCAGCAGCAGCAGCAGCAGCAGCAGCAGCAGCAGCAGCAGCAGCAGCAGCAGCAGCAGCAGCAGCAGCAGCAGCAGCAGCAGCAGCAGCAGCAGCAGCAGCAGCAGCAGCAGCAGCAGCAGCAGCAGCAGCAGCAGCAGCAGCAGCAGCAGCAGCAGCAGCAGCAGCAGCAGCAGCAGCAGCAGCAGCAGCAGCAGCAGCAGCAGCAGCAGCAGCAGCAGCAGCAGCAGCAGCAGCAGCAGCAGCAGCAGCAGCAGCAGCAGCAGCAGCAGCAGCAGCAGCAGCAGCAGCAGCAGCAGCAGCAGCAGCAGCAGCAGCAGCAGCAGCAGCAGCAGCAGCAGCAGCAGCAGCAGCAGCAGCAGCAGCAGCAGCAGCAGCAGCAGCAGCAGCAGCAGCAGCAGCAGCAGCAGCAGCAGCAGCAGCAGCAGCAGCAGCAGCAGCAGCAGCAGCAGCAGCAGCAGCAGCAGCAGCAGCAGCAGCAGCAGCAGCAGCAGCAGCAGCAGCAGCAGCAGCAGCAGCAGCAGCAGCAGCAGCAGCAGCAGCAGCAGCAGCAGCAGCAGCAGCAGCAGCAGCAGCAGCAGCAGCAGCAGCAGCAGCAGCAGCAGCAGCAGCAGCAGCAGCAGCAGCAGCAGCAGCAGCAGCAGCAGCAGCAGCAGCAGCAGCAGCAGCAGCAGCAGCAGCAGCAGCAGCAGCAGCAGCAGCAGCAGCAGCAGCAGCAGCAGCAGCAGCAGCAGCAGCAGCAGCAGCAGCAGCAGCAGCAGCAGCAGCAGCAGCAGCAGCAGCAGCAGCAGCAGCAGCAGCAGCAGCAGCAGCAGCAGCAGCAGCAGCAGCAGCAGCAGCAGCAGCAGCAGCAGCAGCAGCAGCAGCAGCAGCAGCAGCAGCAGCAGCAGCAGCAGCAGCAGCAGCAGCAGCAGCAGCAGCAGCAGCAGCAGCAGCAGCAGCAGCAGCAGCAGCAGCAGCAGCAGCAGCAGCAGCAGCAGCAGCAGCAGCAGCAGCAGCAGCAGCAGCAGCAGCAGCAGCAGCAGCAGCAGCAGCAGCAGCAGCAGCAGCAGCAGCAGCAGCAGCAGCAGCAGCAGCAGCAGCAGCAGCAGCAGCAGCAGCAGCAGCAGCAGCAGCAGCAGCAGCAGCAGCAGCAGCAGCAGCAGCAGCAGCAGCAGCAGCAGCAGCAGCAGCAGCAGCAGCAGCAGCAGCAGCAGCAGCAGCAGCAGCAGCAGCAGCAGCAGCAGCAGCAGCAGCAGCAGCAGCAGCAGCAGCAGCAGCAGCAGCAGCAGCAGCAGCAGCAGCAGCAGCAGCAGCAGCAGCAGCAGCAGCAGCAGCAGCAGCAGCAGCAGCAGCAGCAGCAGCAGCAGCAGCAGCAGCAGCAGCAGCAGCAGCAGCAGCAGCAGCAGCAGCAGCAGCAGCAGCAGCAGCAGCAGCAGCAGCAGCAGCAGCAGCAGCAGCAGCAGCAGCAGCAGCAGCAGCAGCAGCAGCAGCAGCAGCAGCAGCAGCAGCAGCAGCAGCAGCAGCAGCAGCAGCAGCAGCAGCAGCAGCAGCAGCAGCAGCAGCAGCAGCAGCAGCAGCAGCAGCAGCAGCAGCAGCAGCAGCAGCAGCAGCAGCAGCAGCAGCAGCAGCAGCAGCAGCAGCAGCAGCAGCAGCAGCAGCAGCAGCAGCAGCAGCAGCAGCAGCAGCAGCAGCAGCAGCAGCAGCAGCAGCAGCAGCAGCAGCAGCAGCAGCAGCAGCAGCAGCAGCAGCAGCAGCAGCAGCAGCAGCAGCAGCAGCAGCAGCAGCAGCAGCAGCAGCAGCAGCAGCAGCAGCAGCAGCAGCAGCAGCAGCAGCAGCAGCAGCAGCAGCAGCAGCAGCAGCAGCAGCAGCAGCAGCAGCAGCAGCAGCAGCAGCAGCAGCAGCAGCAGCAGCAGCAGCAGCAGCAGCAGCAGCAGCAGCAGCAGCAGCAGCAGCAGCAGCAGCAGCAGCAGCAGCAGCAGCAGCAGCAGCAGCAGCAGCAGCAGCAGCAGCAGCAGCAGCAGCAGCAGCAGCAGCAGCAGCAGCAGCAGCAGCAGCAGCAGCAGCAGCAGCAGCAGCAGCAGCAGCAGCAGCAGCAGCAGCAGCAGCAGCAGCAGCAGCAGCAGCAGCAGCAGCAGCA
This sequence comes from Amblyomma mixtum, assembly GCF_055824585.1. Classification (NCBI taxonomy): domain Eukaryota; kingdom Metazoa; phylum Arthropoda; class Arachnida; order Ixodida; family Ixodidae; genus Amblyomma; species Amblyomma mixtum. The sequence goes on along the minus strand of NC_143012.1, from coordinate 143,407,698 downwards.
GCAGCAGCAGCAGCAGCAGCAGCAGCAGCAGCAGCAGCAGCAGCAGCAGCAGCAGCAGCAGCAGCAGCAGCAGCAGCAGCAGCAGCAGCAGCAGCAGCAGCAGCAGCAGCAGCAGCAGCAGCAGCAGCAGCAGCAGCAGCAGCAGCAGCAGCAGCAGCAGCAGCAGCAGCAGCAGCAGCAGCAGCAGCAGCAGCAGCAGCAGCAGCAGCAGCAGCAGCAGCAGCAGCAGCAGCAGCAGCAGCAGCAGCAGCAGCAGCAGCAGCAGCAGCAGCAGCAGCAGCAGCAGCAGCAGCAGCAGCAGCAGCAGCAGCAGCAGCAGCAGCAGCAGCAGCAGCAGCAGCAGCAGCAGCAGCAGCAGCAGCAGCAGCAGCAGCAGCAGCAGCAGCAGCAGCAGCAGCAGCAGCAGCAGCAGCAGCAGCAGCAGCAGCAGCAGCAGCAGCAGCAGCAGCAGCAGCAGCAGCAGCAGCAGCAGCAGCAGCAGCAGCAGCAGCAGCAGCAGCAGCAGCAGCAGCAGCAGCAGCAGCAGCAGCAGCAGCAGCAGCAGCAGCAGCAGCAGCAGCAGCAGCAGCAGCAGCAGCAGCAGCAGCAGCAGCAGCAGCAGCAGCAGCAGCAGCAGCAGCAGCAGCAGCAGCAGCAGCAGCAGCAGCAGCAGCAGCAGCAGCAGCAGCAGCAGCAGCAGCAGCAGCAGCAGCAGCAGCAGCAGCAGCAGCAGCAGCAGCAGCAGCAGCAGCAGCAGCAGCAGCAGCAGCAGCAGCAGCAGCAGCAGCAGCAGCAGCAGCAGCAGCAGCAGCAGCAGCAGCAGCAGCAGCAGCAGCAGCAGCAGCAGCAGCAGCAGCAGCAGCAGCAGCAGCAGCAGCAGCAGCAGCAGCAGCAGCAGCAGCAGCAGCAGCAGCAGCAGCAGCAGCAGCAGCAGCAGCAGCAGCAGCAGCAGCAGCAGCAGCAGCAGCAGCAGCAGCAGCAGCAGCAGCAGCAGCAGCAGCAGCAGCAGCAGCAGCAGCAGCAGCAGCAGCAGCAGCAGCAGCAGCAGCAGCAGCAGCAGCAGCAGCAGCAGCAGCAGCAGCAGCAGCAGCAGCAGCAGCAGCAGCAGCAGCAGCAGCAGCAGCAGCAGCAGCAGCAGCAGCAGCAGCAGCAGCAGCAGCAGCAGCAGCAGCAGCAGCAGCAGCAGCAGCAGCAGCAGCAGCAGCAGCAGCAGCAGCAGCAGCAGCAGCAGCAGCAGCAGCAGCAGCAGCAGCAGCAGCAGCAGCAGCAGCAGCAGCAGCAGCAGCAGCAGCAGCAGCAGCAGCAGCAGCAGCAGCAGCAGCAGCAGCAGCAGCAGCAGCAGCAGCAGCAGCAGCAGCAGCAGCAGCAGCAGCAGCAGCAGCAGCAGCAGCAGCAGCAGCAGCAGCAGCAGCAGCAGCAGCAGCAGCAGCAGCAGCAGCAGCAGCAGCAGCAGCAGCAGCAGCAGCAGCAGCAGCAGCAGCAGCAGCAGCAGCAGCAGCAGCAGCAGCAGCAGCAGCAGCAGCAGCAGCAGCAGCAGCAGCAGCAGCAGCAGCAGCAGCAGCAGCAGCAGCAGCAGCAGCAGCAGCAGCAGCAGCAGCAGCAGCAGCAGCAGCAGCAGCAGCAGCAGCAGCAGCAGCAGCAGCAGCAGCAGCAGCAGCAGCAGCAGCAGCAGCAGCAGCAGCAGCAGCAGCAGCAGCAGCAGCAGCAGCAGCAGCAGCAGCAGCAGCAGCAGCAGCAGCAGCAGCAGCAGCAGCAGCAGCAGCAGCAGCAGCAGCAGCAGCAGCAGCAGCAGCAGCAGCAGCAGCAGCAGCAGCAGCAGCAGCAGCAGCAGCAGCAGCAGCAGCAGCAGCAGCAGCAGCAGCAGCAGCAGCAGCAGCAGCAGCAGCAGCAGCAGCAGCAGCAGCAGCAGCAGCAGCAGCAGCAGCAGCAGCAGCAGCAGCAGCAGCAGCAGCAGCAGCAGCAGCAGCAGCAGCAGCAGCAGCAGCAGCAGCAGCAGCAGCAGCAGCAGCAGCAGCAGCAGCAGCAGCAGCAGCAGCAGCAGCAGCAGCAGCAGCAGCAGCAGCAGCAGCAGCAGCAGCAGCAGCAGCAGCAGCAGCAGCAGCAGCAGCAGCAGCAGCAGCAGCAGCAGCAGCAGCAGCAGCAGCAGCAGCAGCAGCAGCAGCAGCAGCAGCAGCAGCAGCAGCAGCAGCAGCAGCAGCAGCAGCAGCAGCAGCAGCAGCAGCAGCAGCAGCAGCAGCAGCAGCAGCAGCAGCAGCAGCAGCAGCAGCAGCAGCAGCAGCAGCAGCAGCAGCAGCAGCAGCAGCAGCAGCAGCAGCAGCAGCAGCAGCAGCAGCAGCAGCAGCAGCAGCAGCAGCAGCAGCAGCAGCAGCAGCAGCAGCAGCAGCAGCAGCAGCAGCAGCAGCAGCAGCAGCAGCAGCAGCAGCAGCAGCAGCAGCAGCAGCAGCAGCAGCAGCAGCAGCAGCAGCAGCAGCAGCAGCAGCAGCAGCAGCAGCAGCAGCAGCAGCAGCAGCAGCAGCAGCAGCAGCAGCAGCAGCAGCAGCAGCAGCAGCAGCAGCAGCAGCAGCAGCAGCAGCAGCAGCAGCAGCAGCAGCAGCAGCAGCAGCAGCAGCAGCAGCAGCAGCAGCAGCAGCAGCAGCAGCAGCAGCAGCAGCAGCAGCAGCAGCAGCAGCAGCAGCAGCAGCAGCAGCAGCAGCAGCAGCAGCAGCAGCAGCAGCAGCAGCAGCAGCAGCAGCAGCAGCAGCAGCAGCAGCAGCAGCAGCAGCAGCAGCAGCAGCAGCAGCAGCAGCAGCAGCAGCAGCAGCAGCAGCAGCAGCAGCAGCAGCAGCAGCAGCAGCAGCAGCAGCAGCAGCAGCAGCAGCAGCAGCAGCAGCAGCAGCAGCAGCAGCAGCAGCAGCAGCAGCAGCAGCAGCAGCAGCAGCAGCAGCAGCAGCAGCAGCAGCAGCAGCAGCAGCAGCAGCAGCAGCAGCAGCAGCAGCAGCAGCAGCAGCAGCAGCAGCAGCAGCAGCAGCAGCAGCAGCAGCAGCAGCAGCAGCAGCAGCAGCAGCAGCAGCAGCAGCAGCAGCAGCAGCAGCAGCAGCAGCAGCAGCAGCAGCAGCAGCAGCAGCAGCAGCAGCAGCAGCAGCAGCAGCAGCAGCAGCAGCAGCAGCAGCAGCAGCAGCAGCAGCAACTGCCGCAGCAGCAACAACCGCAGCAGCAGCAGCAGCGGAACCCGCACCTGAGTCGAGAGCGCCGACCCAGGTGGCTTAGCTCGGAGCGGGACCATGGCCGCTCCTCGAGCCGAGGCCGTAGCACCGTGGGAGATCGCAGCCAGAGCCGATCCAGGGATGACTCTTTCCCGCCGCTCAACCGGTCAACGGCCAAGCCGAAGCAGCAGCAGCAGCAGCCGCCGCAGAAACAACAGAAGAAGGGCGGCGTCAAGGTGAGCTGGGGAGCGGGCTCTCCAAACCCACTGATTCCGCACTCGGATCAAGATAATATTACGCGTAACTGAAAGAAATTAAAGAACTAAGACAGGAGAATGCACATCTCCGAAAAAAAATCGATGACCTCATTAAAGAGATGCAAGCTCAGAGAACAGGGCACGTACCGCGGCCCCCGACCCCGGCGGCCGAAGTGCAACGATCTCCAACCCCCTTAGCAGTGAACCCCGAAGAATTAAGAGCTTTCATGCAGCGCATGGATGATTTCATGATTCGCACCGAAGGACAGTTCCGCCAAACTCATGCAAGATTAGATGCCATGCAGGTCCAACTCAACCTGTCAGAACAGAACGTCACATTACTACAGCAAAAAGTTGCGTTGCAGGACCAAAGTTTCCGCAACCACGTCAAAAGTCAAAATACGCAACGAATAACAAACGAGGCCCGGGACAGGCTCATACACGAGCGCCGTTTCGGAACTGAAGGCTCCAATCAGAACAATGCCCAAGACCATGGCTAAACAAACTCCACTAGAAATCTGGCAATGGAACTGCAGGGGGTACCGCCAAAAGCAGGGACTCCTAATGCAGTTTTTACATACGCAAGGCTCCACACCCGATATAATAGCTTTACAGGAAACTAACACGACACCGTCACTCAGGGGATATACGTGCTACGATAGCGGACGCACGGCAACCTTGGTCAGCAAAAAGTTGGTAGCCATAGCCCATGACCCAATTCCCAACACCAAAATTGAACACTTAGTGACGGAAATTATTCCCAAAAAGAAGCGCAAGGAAAAGAGTGTCTTTATCGTAAACCTCTATAGCCCGCCTCGCCAGCGGGACGCGAATTTTGATACACTCTTTCTAGGGGCCATTAAACTTGCGAAAAGCAACTCGTTGCTCATTGTAAGCGACTTCAACGCTCGCGGACAGCGATGGGGATACCCCACTAATAATCACAAAGGTATACAGGTCGAGGACGCGGCGGAAGCGACCCAATGTACCCTCTTAACAGACGAACTTCAACCCACGCGCCTTGGCACTTCGATTTGCCCGGATACGTGTCCGGACTTAACGTTTGTCAGGGGAGTGAAGCACGCAACGTGGGAGAATCTGCTGGAGAATCTAGGCAGTGACCACTATATCCTGAAGACCACGATAGCAGCCACCAACATCAAGCGCAAGCTCGGCACGGCCAAGATCACCAACTGGCCGGCTTTCCGCAAGGCTTGCGCGGACCTGGAAGGGGGATTACTTCCATAGATGATTGGTGCCAAAAACTTAAAGACATCCCGAAGCGGTACACTCAGGAAGTGGATCGCACTGAGCAAACACCAGAGGTGGACCCTCGGCTCATCAGGCTATGGGAGGCACGTCAAGGACTCACCAAGCGCTGGAAGAAGCAGCGCTTTAACCGGAAGCTCAAGCTCAAGATCGCAGAAGTCACCAAGATAGCGGAGGAGTACGCGACCCAACTGGCCAGGCAGAGCTGGCAGCAGTTCAGTAGCTCGCTGGACGGCACCCTCAGCACGGCGAAAACGTGGCGTATACTCAAGACACTCCTCGACCCTACCCAAACCAGGGCCGAAAGCGGGAAAGCTATCCGCAGACTCGTCCACACCTTCGAGGGTACGGAAGAGGAACTGCTAGATAAGGCCAAAGAGAAATGCTACGGCACGACCTTGCCTGCGGCATACGCGAAACCATACCTGGGGAAACCGAACACCCACTTAGACAGGCCGATCACCAGGGAAGAAGTGTTCGCTGCCCTAAAGGCATGCACGCGCAACACTGCGGCGGGAGCAGACAAGATCCAGAACGCACTCATACGCAACCTCTGCGACGAGGCGGTCGACCAACTGACCACCTTCCTCAACGGGAACTGGGCCGCAGGAACGGTTCCTGAAGAGTGGAAGCATGCAGAGGTCGTAATGATCCCCAAACCGGGTAAGAAACTCCAGATCGAAAATCTCCGACCTATCTCACTCACCTCCTGCCTAGGCAAGCTCTACGAGCGAGTCGTTACTCGGAGGCTCCAAAGCTACATGGAAGACGAAGACCTGTACCCCCACAGTATGTTCGGCTTCCGAGCCCACCTCTCCACCCAGGACATCCTCTTACAACTCAAAGAGGAAGTCCTCACCAACGTCCCGAGCGTAGGCGAGAACGTGGTTATGGCCCTCGACATCAAAGGAGCCTTTGACAACGTTAGCCACACTGCTGTAATGGAAGGACTTGACAACCTCCACTGCGGCGAGAAGATTCACAGCTACGTGAACGCCTTTCTCTCCAACCGCACTGCAACGGTTGGGCTCGGAGACCTTCGCAGCGCTAAATTTTCGACCCCCAACAAAGGCACACCTCAAGGGTCCGTCATCTCGCCACTACTTTTCAACGTGGCCATGATCGGCCTCGCGAGACAACTCGAGAAGATCGAAGGCATACAGCACGCAATATACGCTGACGACGTCACGGTCTGGGTTACCACTGGGTCGCTCGGCCAGAAAGAAGAACGACTGCAAGCAGCGGCTACCTGCGTGGAAGAATATGTCAGTGTACGAGGCCTCGCCTGCTCCACCAAAAAATCAGAACTCCTGCGAGTCCACAAAGGGAAACACAAGGAAGGGTCCCTCAGTGTCTCCCTCGAAGGACAGCTAATTCCCGAACGAGACAGAATACGAGTCTTGGGAATGTGGCTGCGGAGCAACCAGCGATGCGGCCATACGCTCGGCCTTCTCAAGCAATCGGCCACTCAGGTCGCCAGAATGATCACGCGCGTGTCGCAGAAGCGGAGCGGCATGCGAGAGGGGGATACCCTGCGCATGGTTCAGAGCCTGGTGGTCAGTCGCGTGGGTTACGCCCTCCCGTACTTCAACCTCAACAAAGGAGAAGTGGATAGTGCAGATACCATACTCCGCAAAGCTTACAAGACAGCCCTGCATCTACCAATGAACACCTCCAACGAAAAACTACTGGCTCTTGGAATTCACAACACCTTCGAAGAGATCAAAGAAGCCCAACTGGTCACACAGTTAGCTAGGCTCCAGCAGACTCCTACGGGGCGCTCGCTCCTTAGGCGACTGGGGCTAGGCCGAACGGCGGAATTCGAGAATCGTACTGCGAGCATACCGGACGCAATTCGCCAGACGCTAAAGGTTCGCTCCCTTCCCCGGAACATGGACCCCAACTTGCATGCGGCCCGTAGGGCAGCCCGGGCGAGGTATGTACAACAAAATCTAGCTACAAAACCCACAACGGTATACACGGACGCGGCTCCGTATACAGGAAGCTCACATAACAGCACAGTGGCGGTAGTTATTGATTCGAACGTAAAGGAATTAGCTAGCGCCTCAGTGAGGGATTGCACGGTAACCGAAGGGGAGGAGCTGGCCGTAGCTCTAGCGGCGGTAGCCGGTTATCGAAGCAACATGTCCCTTACCATCCTTACAGATTCGAGAGAAGCGTGCCGTAACTACATGAACGGCCGCATAGGTCTCGCCGCGCTCCGGCTCCTCCAGAGCGCGACCCCACCAAAAGTCACACATAGCATTTACTGGGTGCCAGGACACACCGGCATAGCGGGGAACGAACGCGCCGACGAGGTAGCTCGAGGGTATACGAGCCGAGCTTCCTCCCAATCGGACGATCTACCCGACCGAGTCAGCCCTACGTACTCAGACATTCTCAACTACTATAAGGGGGTACGGATCCGCTATCCGCCGCCTCATCCTGGTCTAAATCAACTAGAGGCAGTGTATTGGCGAAGATTGCAGACAGGAACATTCCCAAACCTGCATATCCTCAGCAAGATTTACCCGACGCAATATCAGGACACTTGCCCGTGGTGTGGCAGCAAACCATCGTTGTACCACATCACGTGGGAATGCAGTAAAAACGACAACTTTCGCAAAGATCCGAGTGCAGAACAGTGGGAGAGCCGGCTCTCCAGCGGCGATCTGGGTTGCCAACAAGGTCTGATCCAGCACGCCCAACGAGCAGCGAAGCTCAGCGGAGCCCTGGAATAGGGGCACCGACCCTGTGAGAAGAAGGAAGATGGACCTCTTCTTTCTCGTCTGCTACTAGCACCTTTCTAGAGCAATAAAAGTCTTTCCTACCTACCTACCTCTCGATTTTCAGAGGAGTACTGCAACAAGAGAAAGAAAATGTGGTCATGCACGAGTACTAAGGTAAAGAAGATCAAGCAACGATGCAAGCGGGCTTGACATATACTTCCTTGGAATTCACCACTGCACCTTGGCCATTTCCCCGCGTGGGTATGTGCCATGTTTACTGAGGAGGAGATGAAGAATAAAAAGAAGAACCGGCGTGAAGTGGCCGCATCCGTATAGTTTATCTGGTTACGCTAAAACTAAGGAGAGGTGGGAATGAGAAGGCTGAAACTGCCTCTTTATTAATGGTTTTGTGTTGAGTAAAAGAGCTGCATGAAACTCACGTCATCCTTAAGAATGTTTTTGCTTCCTAGGGAGTAGTTTTGAAAATGACTTCTTAGTGTGGACACCCCTCACTCTGCATTTTCTCCCGAAAACTGCAATGGGGAAAATAAAATGTGTGACATGCACGTTGAAGTACGTGTTCAAAAACTAAGAAAAGACACAATGTAGTATTCACATGCACATTCCTTAAAGTTGAGGAGACGTCGAAATGAGGGGGCAGCAGCTGCAAAAGAAAAAACACTAATAGAAGACATACCTTGGTTAACAGGTGCGTTGCCTTTGTGAGTGTGGCTTGTAATTCAATTTTTCGAGTGAACACCGGCCAGTCTTATTTGTTGCAATGAAAAAATAAATGTGGATACGAACGTTTAGTTCAGCATAAAAAAACGATCGAAGTACGAAACAAGTTAGCGTGCAGTTGCCTAAAACTGAGGGGACGTGAAAATGAGAGAGAGGACACTGCGAGTTTATGAAGTGCACTGTGTCTAAGCAAAAAGCCTCCATGAAGCGCCCCTCTTGCTTATGAGTCGTGTTGACTTCAAGAGTGCGGCTGACTGCATTTTCACTCAGGAGGAACACTGGTCGCAGGAATACTGCAATAAAAAAAGAATGTCGTTATTTTCGAGGAATTGCGCATCGAAAAGCAAAGCAAACAAACATATCAGCGCCAATTAGCCGCATTCCAGTAGTTGTTCCAGATTGTCTGAAATGAAGAAATGAGGTATGAGGGGCAAACCAAGACTTTTTTGTAAAGAAGGTCTCTAAACCAAGGTCTCTATGAAACGCACATCTTGCTAAAGGTTCGTTTCACCCTCGGGAATGCGGTCTGCCACATGATTGCTTACAAAGAACACCGGCAGCTCAGCATTTAAGGGTGACAAGTGAAATGAGCGAAAGAATATATGGGCATGCACCTTGAACTACGTGCACAAAAACGAAGCAGTGAAACCAGTCAGCACTTGGTTAATTGATCCGGTTTGCCTAAAGCAAAGGAGGCGTGTCATGAGTTGGCACAAACTGCGTATCAACAGAGCGTCATTGGTCTAAGTAAAAGAGCTGAATTTAATGCATCTGTAGCGTATGAGTTGTGTAAACTTGGGCAGTTTGGTTCGTTACATAATTTTTTGCAATGAACACCCCTGCTCTGGATTTATACTGGAGCACTGCAATTAGAAAAGAAAATGTCGTCGCACGAGGGGAATTACGCACACAAAGGCGCAGCTCAAAAACAAGTTAATATGAAGTTTTCGCATGCGGGCCGCTATCCGCATACCTTAAAACTGGGGAGACAGACAAATGAAGGAGCAGGAACTGCCTTCCGATAGAACGTCACTTCTCAGTACAAAAGGATTCCATGAAACTCACATCTTGCTTATTAGTCGTGCCGCCTTCGGGACAGTGGTTTGTAGCATGTATTCGAAGAATGAGCTCCGAGCCCTCTGTATTTAAACTGGAGGCATGCAATGTGAAAAAAAAAAAACTTTGTGGTCATGCAGGGAGCAATGCGAATAGAATACCTGAGTAATGATACAAGTCAGCCAGAAGTTTCCGAATGGGGGCAGTTATCCAGGCTGCTTTAAGTGAAGGATACGATGAAATGAGGAGGCAGAAGCTGCCTTTTATTGAACGCGATTTGTCTAGTCAAAAGGGCTCCACGAAACATCTCTACATCACGGGTCATGTTGCCTTCGTGAGAGTGGTTTGTGATTTGAAATCGAAGAATGACTGCCGGTCACTCTACATGTATACAGGAGCACTGCAGTCACAAAAGCAAAATGCGTGTCGTACACCTGCAAGTACATAGTACATAAAATTGCCGCAGAAAAAAAGAATTCAGCGTGAAGTTGCCTCATCCGGATAGTTAATACAGGTTAAGCAAACTCAGCAGATGTGGAAATGAGGAAATTATATGCCTCTGTATAATACATCAGGCGTCTAAACAGAAGGCCTATATGAAATGCACATCTTGCTTATGAGTCGTGTTGCTTTGGGGAGTGTGGACTCTTACATGAATTCTTCGAATTAAGACCGGACGCTCTGTATTTATGCCCAAGCAGTGCAATAGGTAAAAGAAAATGTGTTCATGCACGGTGAATTAAGTACACTAACACGAAGTACCAAAGTTAGTGGTCGCAAGGTTGACGCAACACAGTAGTTTATCCAGACTGTCTACAGCTGCGGAGACATGAAAATGAAGGGGCAAAAAGTGCCTCTCTATAGAACGTGTTGTCTATAAGCAAAAGAGCTCCATGAAGCTCATCTCTTCGTTATTAGTGGTATCGGTGTAGGGAGTGTTTTTTGCGATACTGGAAGCAGTAAATGTGTCGCTTGTATCAACAGTGCTAGAACACTTTATTGTTTCCTCTCACTCAGGAATAAAAATACAGTACAGAAGCGTGTGAGAGCCGCACTTTATTTCGATATATTGAGAAGCTACGGCCCTTCCCGAAGCGGCATTTTCCCCGGAGTTTCTCCGACTGGATTGAAACCCAGATAATGCGGACCCCAATTGTGCGACAACTAGTGTTTACAGAGTAGATTATTTAGCGCCATGCTCCTACGGGACCTTTTGTGAAGATAGCGCACTGAATCTCTGGATGGTCCGGCCACCAAAGGGAACAGGTAGCAATGGGCCATACAGGTAGATGACGTTTTTAAAATTCGTCTAGTCAACCAGATTTACTCTGCATGAGAGTTGGAGCGCCTACATGTGCGTGTAGAGATGTAATTCGGCACTAGACGATAATGAAGGTTTGGCTGACGGCTCGAAAGGGTGTTTTACGCATGAGGCCCACGGCCCTCGGTACGAAGCAGTTCTCGCCTTGCCTGCGCTTGTCCTCACAGCCAGGCGTGGCGGAAATGTCGTACCGCCTTAGTATTGTCAGTTTTGGTTACTGCGATGTCAGTAGCTATCCGATGAAAGTGCCGTGCGAGAAGAAGTATAAAGATGGGAAACGCAGTAGCTGTTTTCGATTTTTTTTTTCAATCTCTTGGGTGCCAGTATTAGGGGACCGGGTTTTAAGTTAAAGTATATTTTACACTCAATATCATAAACAGAGTTTGCCGACTTCCCACAATATACATTTTCTAAAAACAATTTTGGGGTAACTGATATCATTATAATAAGAAACCCAAGAAGAAAACTGCCATGCTCATTCAAGCGCCGCAATACACAGCCAAGCGTGAGGAAGAAACAGTTTATTGATGCTGCGGCAGTGCTTTTTCCATCACTTCGTGCACTGATCGGCATGAGCATCTGCGTCTTGGAAGCTAGGTATGGAGTGCGTCAGCTAAATGGGCAACGATTGGAGCATTTAGCCGAGTAACGTTATCAGCCTAGCGGGCACCTCTGATCCTTGAGAACGTGGTCCCCCGTTCATTGAAACCCAATTTACTGACGGCAGCAGTTTTTGTGCGCATACTTGAATCGCAGCGCCGCCAATCAACTGAAAAAAGCAAGTTTACCAACTTATCTGCCTTTGGAGTTTTATTTAAATACCTGCAGTTTCTCTACCTGGAAGTACATAACTGACTCACTTTCAATTTTGAGAGTGAGTTTAAGGTCAGCAAATGAACTACCACAGCCGCTTGTAATAAGCCTAGTTTAAGAACTGAAATTAAAGAAATGAACATGTTCTTTTTTCGCTGGAGCATATGATGGTACTAAATGTGCTATGAGTGAGAGATAAATTGTTTTAATGCGAAATCATTTCTAGGCTATGTCGGTGGGATCGTGCCACCATGTGCCCGCAAAACGTGTCCGCAGCAGTTGTGACGTTCTGAGAAGAGACGGCATAAAACGAATGCTTGTGATCGATAGAGGCCGGAGTGAGGATCCTGCGCAAAATATTTATGTCGATAAGATGAGTAGTTAATTAATTAGAGCCAAAAATGTCGAAGAACCGTCGAAATAGCGCAGGCGTCAATATAGTGAGTGGACTGGAAAACCGCGGTTGGACGGAAAATTATTGGAAAAATAGTCAAGGAGTGAAAATAAAGTTTGAAATTAATTCAGTTGTATTTGATGAGTGATAACTAATAGAACAAATACTTCAATTGTGTAAGGAAGACGACGGGTATACGCGCGAGCCGCAGTGGCACCGCCTGGTGCACTCTCCTAGCTGACTTCGGACTGCTGTTAGATCAGGCATATCCTCAGGCATATCCAAAGGCATATACAATGCATATACAAGATCAGGCATATCCTCAAGGGCATTGATGACGGCGCCTTTCAGATGTTGTTGGCGCGAGAGCTGAGCACCGTCGCCGAAGTCGTCACCCTATGTCAGAGGTTCGACGAACCAGGCAAGCAGAGGGCTCTGCCACGCGAACACACCACGAGCATCGACTCGCTTGCTGGCCTGACCGATGCAAGAGTCCAGTCATTGCTCCTGCCGCAAATCAAGAGCTTCATCCGCGGAGAAGTTGCTCTGCAGCTCTCGCTTATTTCAAGCCATCCAGAGCCATCACCACACATAACTCCGAATCTGAGGCACGTCATTCATGCACAGGTCGCTGAGGCTCTCCCGCAAGCCCCTGAGCCCACACCTCTCACGGCCCCGCTGACATATGCGGAGGTTGTTGCGCAACCTCGATCACCTACCTATGCTCCACCTCCTGGTCCTTTTCGAGAGCCTGCTGCTTTTATTCCACCGCCTGCTCATCTGCAAACCTCCTGGGGCACGCCTGATAATATTCGACCACCAGCTCGACTGGGCAACCCCTGGCGCACGCCTGACAACCACCCGATCTGCAACTTCTGCGGCTTCCCAGGTCATGTGGCGCGGCTTTGCCGTCGACGCATGAACGCCTCACGACCACATCCAAAAGTTTCCGGTTACTGGTCCCAGGGCCAGGATTCGCCTCCTGCTGAGTCGCCCCTAAGCCGTTCTCTGTCTCCTGTGCGCACTGCCTTCTCTGCACGCCGTTCGCCTTCTCCACGTCGGCGCTCCATCTCTCCGATGCGACGGCGTCCCTCGACCACTCAAGAGGAAAACTAGGTGCCGCAGTTCCTCAGGCGAGAACTGCGCAGTCATCGAAATTTGAAAGGCCTCGTTTGTCTGTTGCTAATTTAATTGAAGTTTTTGTAGAGGGCGGATCTGTCATGGTGCTTGTCGACACCCGTGCTGCGGTTTCTGTCATGGATGCAGTGCTTTGCCGCTCTTTGTGGAAAGTGAAGACGCCCCTTTCTGGCCTGTCGTTACGAACTGCAAGTGCGCACCTCATCCAGCCGTTAGCAGCGTGTACTGCTCGAGTAGTCATAGAATACATTTTATATTTGGTCGAGTTCATCGTTCTGCCGTCATGTTCGCATTCGATCATCTTGGGCTGGGACTTCCTACCGCTCCACGACGCGGTCATCGACTGTGCTCGGGCTCAAGTAGAGCTCTCTACGCTGCCGAATCCCGTGCAAGAGACTGAAATTTGTGGTGCGCCTGTTTCTGCCAAAGGTTTTGTCGCCGATAGTACCGATATTCCAGCGTGCTCTTTCGTGATTGTGCCTCTCTCCTGTGACTGTGTTCGCGATGCCAGTGTCAACTTCACGCCGTCTCCTAATTTTCTACGCCGCCATTATCTGCCTTTGCGTTATGCCCTGCTCACTTCATCCGCCGTCCTCACCGCAAAGTGGGTCTTAAACCCGTTTTCCAGCCCCTTCGCATTGCGCTGCGGGGAGTGCGTCGGAACCGTGCAGCTCTTTGATTATGTTTTCAATCACCCCGACGCTGCCGCGGAATCACCGCCGGTCACCATGGCCGCCCTCAGCTCGCCTACACCTGCGCCCGCCACGTTGTCGACCGACCTATTCCTTCGCTCTATGGACGCCAGTCTTCTGCCAACTCAGCGAACCCAGCTTCTTGCGCTTCTTGAGGAGTTTCGCTCCTCCTTCGATTGCCACCAACGTGTTTTGGGACGCACGATGACTGTCAAGCACCGCTTTGACACCGGCGCCCATGCCCCTCCGCGACAGCGCCCATATCATGTTTCCGCCACTGAACGACGAGTTGTTGAAGGAGAGGTAGGCACCATGCTTCAGAGCGGCGTTATTCAGCCTTCCACCAGCCCCTGGGCTTCACCGGTTGTCCTCGTCAAGAAAAAGAATGGATCCGTTCTATTTTGCGTCGATTACCACCGCATAAATAAGATCACACGCAAAGACGTCTACCATCCCTTAGCGAAAAAGAGGATGTGCTAAAAATGCATTTCAAACGTATTGTATTAATTTCATATTTATTTCGCATTTTTTTTATCCCTATGCTTAAACTGCAATACGAGTGCTTTCTAAGTATACTAGGAATAATTTCTTGAACGTTCTTAAAAATACGTGAAAAGTACATTTTTGCCCGCTTAGCATATTTATAATGCATTAAAAATATAATAAAAATATACATTAGAAATATACTAAAAATATACATTTAATACATTAAAAATATGTTTACTCGGGCTTAAAAAAAGGCTACTGGGCGGCTCCATGGAATGAGACGGGTTAATTCTTCTACTGGGGAACAAATCGCACACGGGTATTTATCATTAATCAACAGGAGTCTGATATCATAAGGTCACGTGATTCAATGGGAACGGCAGATCCCTACACACAGCATACCAAGACGACAGCGACACAGCAAACCACAAATCCTATAACAAGCGCTATACTTGGCTTGCCGTTTATATACCCAGCGAAAGCGACGCACTATTTTGCGCGGTGAGGCCTTTTTTTGCGCAAATACTGTGGGCTGCCAAATTATCGCAGAAGTACCCTACTGGTCGCGTTCGAATCTGGGGTTAATTGAGAACGGAATTGCTAGTTGAAACTTGAGTCAGACACAGGTCTGGAGTCGAACTGTCAACCAACAGATACATGGGCGTGTAAGGGAGCCGGTCTGCCCTGCCAGATGGGCGTCCGGAGGGGGGGGCAAGGGGGGCGGCTGCACCCCCCTGGAAAATCACTCACTCTAACCGTGAGTGATGGCCGCACACCAGGGGCGGCGGTGCGCTCAGCAAAAAGAGTAAAAGCGGCCCCGCTTCCAGCTTTGGGTCACATCTGCGAAGTGCCGCGTCCGGGGACGCGTCGTTGCAGACATACAGCGGCACCGGCGAGCATGTGTTTCGAGGCGTCTTGAGATGGGTGCCTGTTTCTTTGATCTCTAGAGAGATAGCCACACGGAGGCAGACAGTGCACAATCCGGCCACCGATGAATTCTTCAGGAGGGAGGGACAAATCAGCCGTGTCCACCCCCGCTTTGTCGGGCTGCTCAAGGGCAAGCAGGCGATGAGTTGGCGCCGCCGCCGCTCGCTGTCTCCTCCGATCCACGGGAGAGCGCAGTTCGGTAGAAGCGCCGCTTTCAAAATCTTCGGCAAAGGGGATTAGCAGTTGCTTTTGTTCACGGCGACGCAGTCTCCAGAGGCGCCCCCACACCAGCGTTCCTTGCATCTTCTCCGGAAGCCAGCGCCTTTGGTCAAGGCAGCCCGATGGCGCCTGCCTGGCTCGCCTGGCTCGCCTGTCACCTCTGGCTGGGCCTCAAATCCCAACAGCGCCCATGTACTGTGCGATGTCAGTGCATGGTAAAGAGACCCAGGTGGTCGACATTATCCGGAACTCTGTACTACTCCGTCCCTCATAGCCTGAGTCGTTTTGGGGCTCTGAACCCCATAAAAACACGCAAAACAAATTTTCCGACCGGAGTGGCGAGTGTCCCTTCCCCTCGGAAGTCGCGAGGCGTTCCTTTCACCCCCAAAGTGCTATTAGGAACGACGACAACAAGTCTCGCCGGGTGGCCGCCAGCACGCCTGTTTCTACTGTGTATGGCTGCTAGCGACTTGAGGGTGATTGCTTTCGGGCCTGCCGCCATTGACCACAAGCACCGAGAGGACCCAGGTGCCAGCTGACTTCAATTACGGAGTTTGCCCGGTTGGAGTGCAGGAACAAAACCAGACCCCCTTCACAAAGTGCCTGCACGTGTAGAACGCCGCCGCCGCCTCGGGGAGACGAACGTTATCTTCCCCATTTGCCGTGACCGTGCCAGGGAACAAAGGGCCTCGTCTCCGGTTGCTCTTTGGCGTGCCCAAGCACCGCGACAAGCTGGCGGGCCTCATCTCCGACCCAAGCACGAGGAACCACTTTCGGCGTTTTCGTGACCTCGCGTCTGGCCTCGAGCGGCGGGTGGCATTTGATGATCAACAGATGTCGGTGACCCGCAGAAACCTTCGGCTGGCCGGAGGCCATCACCTACCGCCGTCAACGCTACCTTGACGACAACCTTCTTTCCCTCAGACTCCACATGTGAAGGGGGCGTGACCATGAGTGCAGTGTCGTGTGTGTGCGCACAGGTGAAAGCTCTAGGCCCCTCCCACTCCGGCAAGGGCGTCCTCAACCTAGGGACTTTAGGGAACAAGAAGGATATAAAACTCGACAACGGATGCGGCAGAATCGTCTCACTTCTAACCACCAATGTAAAATGTAAATAAACCTATTCTCCTTTCGCCATCTACCTCTTCGCTCAGCGGCACTCCTGTCCTGAACCCTCAACTCCAACAGTGCGTATTCGGGGATACTGCGGCAAGTAGGCCCTTGCATGTGTGCGCGCCTCTGTGCTTGTGCTTCGGTATTTTTAGTGGCCGGTTGTCAACGAAGCTGAGAACAATCAAGACAGCGGACGAGAAAACGACGAGCGGCGAGTAGTGTGTGTGCAAATACTCGACTGTGCGGTTGCGCGAGCAAGATGGAGCGAGGTGTATGAAGCTGCGAGCGTGCATTTATCTTGTAAATAAGTTTTCGTTGTATATATAGTCATTTTTTGTTTTCAACGTACGCATTCAACCGTTTTTTCAATCAATGTGTATATATTTTTAACACTACCAACCCCGAAGAACTCCATAGCCAGCTTTGTCTCGCGCGGTTCCGAATGATGGACATTCAGCGCTTCTTCAAGCGTCAGCGGTTGTCTGACGAAGCGTTATCCAAATGCGCCCCTGCAGATTCTGGTGTGATATGTGACAACGGTGTAGCATTTGAACAGAGTGATGCAAGCTTTTATCACCGGACAGTAGCTGATGTCGTCGACTCCATGGAAGGGACTCTGTCAACAGTGAGTTCAGGTAATGCAGCAGGCCGAGATGATTCCATTTCTCCTTTCTTGGGATTTAAGTCCGGATTTGACCAGAGCGATGCAACCTTTCATCACCGGACAGTAGCCGACGTCGTCGTCTCCATGGAAGGAACTTCACCAGCGAGCTCCGGTCACGCAGTAAGCCGAGACGATTCCCTTTCTTCTTGCTTGGGATCGAAGTCCGGAGACAACATCAAGAAAACAAATAACTTGCCTCAAGAAGATGACTTAGGAGAGTTTCTAGGCCAAGCTAAACTCACTGGCATACCGGACTTTTTGAAGTTACGTCTTCTTACTAAGCCATGGTCACCAAATGTTACATAAGATTTTAAGAAGGATGTAACACCTGGAAAGAGGCCTTTTCGACATCAATGGCTGGGAGATTACGCCCCCTGGCTTGCGTACTCAGCGACAGCGAAAGGCGCTATTTGTCGTTTTTGCGTCATTTTTCCTCCACGTGTTCACCGGGGTACTCAAGGAAGTTTTATCGTGCGCGCTTTCAGTAACTACAGAAAAATGCACGAGGCGTGCAGGGATCACGTAAAATCCCAATGGCACCAGGAGGCAATGACGGCCTCACAGAACTTTATGGATGTGATGAAAGGCAAGCAGCTACCCGTTGTAGAGCAGCTCAACAGAGCACTCCACGCGCAAGTTGAAAGGAACCGTGAGAAACTATTTCCAATAGTTTCCACCATTGTCTTTTGCGCGACGCATGACTTGCCAATTCGCGGCAAGCAGTCCGATAGTGGAGTCTTCAATGATCTGCTTGACTTTCGTGTAGAAGCTGGAGATACTCTACTTCAGGAGCACTTCGCTTCTTCTGCTGGCAATGCCAAGTACACTTCTGTCCGCGTCCAGAACGAGATCATCACAATCTGTGGCGACATCCTGAAAGAGCAGATAGTTACAGAAGCTAACAAAGCGTTTGCTTTTTCCGTTCTTGCTGACGAAACTGCAGATATTTCAGGAAAAGAGCAGATGTCTATAGGCGTTCGCTTTATTGACAAGGCGGGAGCCGAAGTGTGCGTTCGAGAGCAGTTTTTGGGATTTGTAGAGCTGGAGCAATTAAACTCCGCTTGCATCGCCGCGGCAATCTTGAAGTTTTTGACGAATGTCGGGCTGATTCTTTCGAACCTCGTTGGACAGGGGTACGATGGATGCTCTACAATGGCTGGAAAAGAAGCTGGAGTGAACAAAATTATACAAAAACAGTTCCCGAAGGCACTATTTTTCCACTGTGCAAGTCACAAACTAAATCTCGTCATCAACGATCTGAACGACGTCTCTGAAATTCGAAACACAATTGGCATAATCAAACAAACCATAAATTTCTTCCGCGAGAGCGTACTCCGGAGAAAATTGGTGCCGAACATTCCGATGCTGTGTGAGACAAGATGGTCTGCAAAATATAAGTCTATTAGGATCTTCTCTCAGCATTACGTGGCCATAGTCGAAGCACTCGAGGAGCTCGCGTCCACGGAATCATGCTCGAACGCTGCAACTAGACAACGAGCTCACATCCTCTACTGCGCAACAACAAGCTCATCTTTCATCGTCTGCTTGCATATTGTAGCGAAGTACAGCGCTCGGCTCGAACCAGTTACGAACATTCTGCAAGGTGTATCCATGGACTTCCATTCTGTGCATGACCACATCACTGAGCTGCAACGTATTTTTCGCGGCCACCGGACGAACGCTGTAGAGGAGTTCTCTAACATCATGAATGCAGCAAGGGAGGCAGCCAATCACTTAAATGTGGTGATATCTGTGCCAAGACAAGTCTCTCGTCAGGCCCACCGAGACAACTACGGGATTCAGTCGCCGGAGGAATACTACCGTGTGGCAATATATGTGCCGTACTTGGACTCCCTCCCTGCTTCTTTAGCTCGGCGCTTTTCTGAAAGCAATGAGAGGAGCTTCAAACTTCTCCAGCTGCATCCATCAAAAATGAAGCACTTCAGCCGTGTTGAGTTCGCTGTTCTCGCCGAAGAACTCCAGTGCTTTTACGGCATCGACAACTTCAAGGAAGAGGCCATCTCTTGGTACGAGATGTGGTGCAACAAAACTGGGGACCCATCAGAAATAACTTACTGCGAGCTTCTACATCAGGCCAAGACATTCTTCCCTGGTGTTGCAAAAGCCATTGAGGTGGCTCTGGCTTTGCCAGTTACTACCTGTACGGTCGAACGCTCCTTCAGTACAATGAGGAGAGTGAAAACGTGGCTACGCTCAACGATGACAAACGACAGACTGGACGGCCTTTGTATGATGAGTGTGCACCGAGAGCGTGTAATGAAGCACAGGAATGATTTTATCACCCGTGTCATCACGCAATTCGCCCAGAAAAATCCGAGGCGTCTACAGTTGCTGTTTACTGACTGACTGTCGTTGCGTGTTTGTGAACATATTGTGCTGTGTGCTGGTCATCAATCCTGGTGTGTCGAGAACCCGTATTGCAGCAAGACTGAGCACTCTTCTCCACGAAGTGATAGTATCTTTTTGCATTTTTATTAATTTTAATTGTTTCTTCGTTGATAAACTCCAATGTATCTCTCCTAGCCACGCTTTAATTTGCTGTTTGTAATTTTTCTTTCATGTGTGTATTTTACTTATTTATTTTATTTATTTATAAATAAATAAATTTACTCCGCAAATAGTGCCTTTTTGCTACGAACATAACCCCCCCCCCCCTCCGGCGCCAACAGCCAATGGGCCCCCCCCCCTGCAAAAAATTCTGCGGACGCCCTTGCCTTCCCGCTGGCTTATTCAGACCCAGAAGTACCCAAGGCGCTTTTGCTGGTAGAATGCTATCACGTTCTCACACGGAAATGTTCGAATGACATTGAGCGGAATGACATTCGAGAATAGGAATGACATTCGGATTCGACGGACTGCCGCGGTGCTGCACGACACTTTCGAAACGCATTCGAAAGCCTCAGCTCGTTTTCAGTGTACAGCGACGACGACGACGGCGGTCACACTAGTCCGACAACGACAGTATATATGAAGCTGAACAACAGCATGTAATTATAGTGCAATATCTAGTTTACTATAATATGATTCTAGAGGGACACGTTTTTCAGGCCAACGACAACGACGAATCCGGTCGGCGGACGGTCAGCCTTGTCGGCGGCTGAGCGAGAGCACGGTGATGAGGCGGCGGTGTGTATATGCTCGCGCTTCTAAATGAGCGAAACGAACGGCTATATTTCACGTGTGCACACCTGAACACTCACCAGCGATAAGCGCTTGCCAAATCAATTTCAGTCGACGACGGCTCTGTTCCCTTCCGCGACGACTAGGCCCAGCGAGTTCGCAGGGATTTCGGCGGTTGTGAAGAGCGAATCACAAGCTTTAGCGAATGCAAATAGTCACCAGGTGTAGTTTTGGCAACAGTGACCTGAAATCAACTATTGCTTACATCGCAGGGCACGCGTACGATGAACGGGAATCGCCGGTGTGACCCAGACTGCCGAGCCGTGCTTTACGGCCAGCAGCAGTCGTCGCCGTCGCTAGCTTGTGGATAACAGTCGCCAGACATACTTCTGGATAAAGCAGTTTAAAAAAAGTACTGGTCGCGTCGGAGAAAGCCGGGACAAGAAGCGAGAAGCGCCAGTCCTGCGCGATGCCAACAACCCGGCTTTCTCAGGTGTGCGATCGCATCATCGCTTCCCACACATTCTCGCACTGCGTAAACAAGCACGAGTACAACCAGTAAAAAAGAAAACAGATTGTTTAATAGAACGAAAGCGCAGATTGCGTTTTATGTTATGTAAACAAGCGATGTAAACAACAGTATGAGTGCAGTCGTCCTCATCGGCGCACTCCCGGGGAAATTTCATGCTGACGCGGTTAATATTCATTGGCGTAATATTATCTTCAAGCACTCCCTTAGACAGAACACGTGTAGCATCGTTAGATGACATTCGGTTTGAAGGCATTCGAAGCGCCCGTGTAGCAGGAGTATAAGTGGTGATCACCTTCCTGCTAGAAGTTACCACAAACGAAAGGATGACACAAAAGGGAAAGTTTTCACTCCTCGATGAAACGTCATTTCGAGCCCTAGATTGTTCCACGGTAGCTTGAAGTGTAATGCAAATATGTTTACGCGGACAGCCCATTTGTTAGAATTTAAGTATACTTCAGATGGATGAATTGCATATTTACGAAAGTACACTTTAAATAGATGGCCAGCACCAAAATGCGATCCCGAAACTCGATTTTGAGCATTAGATTGTTCAACGACAGCTTGTAGTGCGCTGCAAACATGCTAATGCGGACTGCCAATTTGCTAGAATTTCAGTGTTCTTTGGACGAATTAATTGCGTATTTACGGAAGTACACTTCAAATACATTGACGACACGCAATGCCATTTCCCGAAAGGCGATTTCGAGCACTCGACTGTTCAACGGCAGCTAGAAGTGTGCAGAGACGTTTAAAAGTACTGCCCGTTTGTTAGAATTGAAGTATATTTCGGATGAATTAATTTCATATTTACGAAAGTTCACTTTTAATATGCCGCCGCGGTGGCTCAGTGGCTATGGTGCTCGGCTGCTGGCCCGAAAGACGCGGGTTCGATCCCGGTCGCGGCGGCTGAATTTCTTTGGAGGAGAAATTCGAGGCCCGTGTACTGTGCGATGTCAGTGCACGTTAAAGAACCCCAGGTGGCCGAAATTTCCGGAGCCCTCCACTACGGCGTCTCTCATAGCCTTAGTCGCTTTGGGACGCTAAACCCCATAAACCAAACCAAACCATCACTTTTAATATAGTGACAAGATGCTAAAACTACATACATATACGTTTACAAGGGCTGCCCGTTTTCTAGAATTGAAGTATACTTTCGATGAATTAATTTCATATTCCTGAAAATACACTTTTAATACACTGACAAGATGCTAAAACTGCATACATATTTTTTCACGTATTTGAAAAGTGCTCGAAGTATGCTTTAAGTGAGGTATTTTTGGCACATTTTAAAAATATATTTCGAATACCAAGCATGAAATTTCAGGAACGTATTTCCTACATATTTTTAGTGCATTCATGAATACAAAATATCTTTAAAATACAATTTAAATAGCCCACCATATATTCGAAACGTATTAGTTTTTGCTAAGGGATTGGCCCCGTATTGATGACGCTCTGGACTGTCTACAAGGCGCGGAGCTCTTTCCTTCCCTTTCATTGCGCTCTGGTTATTGGCAGGCCCCAATGGCAGCTGCAGATCGTGCCAAAACCGCGTTTTTGACCCCTGACGGGCTGTACGAGTTTAACCTCATGCATTTTGGCCTGTGTAACGCTCCTGCTACTGTCGAGCGAATGATGGATACCGTTTTGCGCGGCCTCAAGTGGAAGACATGCTTGTGCTACATGGACGATATAGTTATCTTTCCGCCCGACTTTCAAACGAATCTATGTCACCTGAAGCTCGTCTTGACATGCCTTAAGAAGCGCAGGCCAGCAGCTGAAATTAAAAAAATGCACCTTTGCTGCCCGCGAACTGACAATTTTAGGTCACGTTGTGTCGAAAGATGGTGTACGCCCTGACACTGCGAAACTTCGAGCCGTGACTAAGTTCCCCAAACCTTCCACCACTAAGGAACTTTGCAGCTTCCTAGGGCTCTGCTCATATTTTAGGCGTTTCATTCGCAACTTTGCCTCCCTTGCTGCCCCTTTGACTCAGCTGCTCGGCACCAATGTTGATTATTGGCTTGGTCACCCGCATGCGACGACGCCTACAACAACTTGCGTCGTCTCCTTACGGCACCACCCATCTTGCGGCACTACGACCCGGCGGCCCCCACTGAAGTCCACACGGATGCCAGTGGCATTGGTCTTGGTGCAGTGCTCGCCCAGTGCAAATCTGGCTTCGACGAATATGTCGTTGCCTATGCCAGCCGCACAATTACCAAGGCTGAGTCTCACTACTCTGTAACTGAAAAATAGTGCCTCGCCATTGTGTGGGCCTTAGGCAAGTTTCGCCCTTACGTGTACGGCCGTCCTTTTGACGTCGTTACGGATCATCACGCCCTTTGTTGGCTTTCCTCACTAAAGGATCCTTCCGGCCGCTTGGCGCGATGGGCGCTGCGTCTTCAAGAATACAACATCCGAGTCGTGTACCGATCGGGCCGCAAGCATCGGGACGCCGACGCCTTGTCTCGCTCCCCGCTCCCCGCCGAACTTGCCAGCCTCTGCGAAATCGACGCCCGTGTTCCGTCTCCCAGCATCAGTGACCTGCCTTCTGAGCAGCGCAAGGATCGCTGGATTCGTGCTCTTCTCGACTTTCTCTCCGACCCATCGGCGGTTGTACCATCCGCGCCCTGCGCCGTCAAGCTTCACTTTTTGAGATCAGAGATTACCTGCTTTATCGCCGTAATTATCATTCTGATGGACGAAAATGGCTCCTCGTCATACCTCGCCACCTAAGGTCCTATATCTGGTCATGTTTTCACGCGGACTTGCAATGCGGTCACGCGGGCCTTTTCAAGACTTACACGCCCCTCCGCCTCCGCTACTACTGGCGTGGCATGTACAATTTCGTTTTGAAATACGTACGCTCTTGTCTCGATTGCCAACGCCGCAAGAAACCCACCAACCGTATTGCTGGCGAGTTACAGCCGTTGTCTTGTCCGCCTCACCCTTTCGACCGCGTTGGCATTGATTTATACGGGCCCCTCCCGTATACTGCTTCTGGCAAACGATGGGTTATTGTTGCCGTCGATCACCTCACGAGGTATGCTGAAACCACCGCGCTCTCTGCTGCAACGGCACAGGATGTGGCATCCTTTCTTCTGCGTCGATTCGTCCTTCGACACGGTGCCCCTCGTGAACTCCTGAGCGACAGAGGCCGCGTCTTTCTATCTGACGTCATTAAAGCTCTTCTCCGTGAGTGCAACGTCATCCATCGGACATGCACCGCTTACCATCCTCAGACAAACGGCCTCACTGAACGCTTTAACCGAACTCTGGGGGACATGCTGGCTATGTACGTTGGTTCGAACCACACGAACTGGGACCTCATTGTCCTGTATATTACGTTCGAGTACAATACTGCTACGCAGTCTACAACCTGATTTTCTCCTTTCTTTGTCCTTTACGGCCGCCATCCCTCCGTTCCCATTGATACTGTTCTCCCCTACCACCCTGAAACATCTGAGTGTACTACCGTTTCCGAAGCCGCCAGGCACGCCGAAGACTGCCGTCAGATCGCCCGGTCGCTCACGACATCTACCCAGACCTTTCAGAAAACCCGCCACGATGAAGATTAACCTCCCCAGCATTTCTCGCCCGGCTCGCTTGTCTGGCTGTGGATACCTCCCCGTACTCCGGGCCTCTCCAGGAAATTGCTCGCTAGGTATCACGGGCCCTACCGCATCTTGCAGCAAACTTCTCCCGTCAAATTCACTGTTGAGCCCCTCACGTCGTCACCCAATATCAGACGCCGCGGCCGTGAGACTGTCCATATCCACCGCCTCAATACATACTACGACCCCGCTGTCTTGTCCGCCCCTTAAGTCGCCAGGATGTCTACTGTTCTGTCCGGGGGCCGTTGTGAGGAAGACGACGGGCACAGGCGCGAGCCTGCAGTGCCATCGCCTGGTGCACGGTCCTGTCGACCAGCTGACCTCGGACTGCTGTTATCCCTGCTCCCGTTTTGAAGCTTCACCGAACAAATCCCACCTTACAATTGGCAGATTAATTAGTTAATAATCCACAAAGTAGACGGAAAAGCAACCACGGCGCCAAATTTGAAAAACCAAAACGGTTGAGATAAAACAAGGTATAACTGAGTAAATAAATCGATCTTTAATTAAAGCATAAGATCATTACGACAATTAAGTAGTTAAATTAATTAACAAAGAAAAAGAAAATGATAAAGAGAGGCAAACCGAGGCGACTGGTGCCGAGGAGGCGTCAATGCTTTCGCATTCTCCCAGTGCGGGTCACTGACGTGATTTCTAATTTTTTCTTAGAGGGGACATGAATGAAGATATCTGCGAATTTTTTTGTACTGCGTATTTTATGAGTTCGTTTCACATTTCGTGTTTGTTGTGTTTTGGGGAAAGGAAAGCTTATATGGCGCGTTCCTTAAAATAAAATCAGTAAAAAGCAGCGCGTCTTTGTTTTCGTGCGCATCACTTCCCGCCGCATTTTATACGCCACCCCATATCTTAAGCTGAATCGCATAGAAACAGAGCGAGTGAACGCCATGATTCGTCTAGCAACCAAGACAGCCTTAAACCTACCCCGCAGCACTAGCACAGCCAAGCTCCTTGAATTAGGCATGCATAACACCATTCAGGAACTAGTAGACGCGCACCTTCAGACACAGTATCTAAGACTTGCCGCGAGCGCAACTGGCAGGCATATCCTCGCTTCCCTTCGCATCAACATTCCCGCTAATCAGACATCCCTTATAGCCATTCCTCGACACATTCATACCCCCCTCGTTGTGAAACCCCTTCCCCGGAACATTCATCCCCAGTACCACATCCCTCGCCGCATGGCTCGCGCTAAGGCCCTACACAAGTATTACGGACAAGCCCAGGACGCCATTTGGGTAGACGCCGCGTGCACAACTCATGAAGCTGTAGCAGTTGGTTACAATCCAGCCCTAGCACAGCCCCTCACACACCGCCTTCCCTCGGGCTGTACGTCTGAGGAGGCAGAGGAAACCGCCATCGCCCTAGCCCTTGTACATTCCAATGCAAACTACATCTTTAGCGACTCCAAAACGGCTCTGTTCAACTTCGCGAGAGGCAGGATTCACGCCCCTGCTTGGAAGTTGTTGAACACCCCCTCCAAAAACTTACCACGCAGGGTAGAGCTCCAGTGGGTGCCGGCTCACTCTGGGAATCCAGGAAACGAGGCTGCCGCTAAATTGGCCCGAGGTTTGATTTGCCAGGCTCAGGACGGCCTCGGTCCAGGTTTCTCGAGAGAGCGGGCGCACACCTTTGCAGAGCTCACGCAAATGCCCCGCTTGGACCGTCGGACTTACCCTCCTCCACACCCCTCCCTTACCCATTCCCAACAGATCCTCTGGAGACGCCTCCAGACCCGCTCTCTCTCATCCCCTCAGCTGCTATCTCTCTACTGTGGCACCTCCCCTGCCTGCACCCTGTGCGGCGACACTCACGCCACACTCTCCCACATCCTTTTCGGCTGCCCTGCTGATCCTCCCCCGCAGGGACAGCCCGCGTTATCAAGTTGGGAGGACTGGGAGGTCGTGCTCTCGTCTCCGGACCCGCCATCGCAGCTTGCTGCGGTGCTTCGGGGTGCCAACGTCATGGACAAACACCGCATGAACGTTACGACGTAGAGTGGGACCGTGCGGTGGTCCAGGGACCCAAGGGGGGTCTAAACACACTTGCCATGATAAAGTTTTTCTCTCTCTCCCGCGCTGTGTTTCACAATGAATTCAGTAGAACTTCATGGCATTAGCCAGGTGTTACCCATTATTGGACTCGCACGAGATTTTGAAGGCTGCTAACGCCGGCGTGGTAGGTTTTTAGGGGACAGAGGACATATTCCTCAGCAAAGCGGCGAACGTTACAACTAATGTTAGAAGATAAATCATTCATATAGATAAGAAATATGAGAAGGCCTCAACAAGTATCTTGGGAAACGCCAGCAAAATCAAGAGAAAGCGATGACGAATCAAAATTAGCGGGAACTTAATGGTAGCAACCCATTTAAAAAGCGCGAATCCATTCTAGGTGCAAAGGATGAGGATTTTAGCCTGAAAGTTTTGGAAACAGGCGTGCATGTGGCACTTTGTCATGCACTTTTTAAAAATCTATGAATACGGCTTCGGCAGGAATGTTTTCATCGAGGCAAGCATGTGTGTCATTCAGGAAGAGAAAAAGTTGCTTCACAGGAGGCACCTCTTCAGAGGCCGTATTGATTAGGACGAAAAAATTTATTCGAGGACTAAAGCTTGGCATTATGAATATACATTACTTTTTGCATCACTTCGACGAAACACCTCTTAGCGAGACTGCCCTGTAATTAAGCAGTGACCATCGCTTGCCTTCTTGTGTACTGGAATATCTTCCCATCCATCAGTCACCTGACAGTGAGGATGAAAAAAGCCGACTGCAAGATAAAAATAGACAAATATCGCACTACACGTTTTTTTTTAGGATTTTAGGGCTGATTCCTCTAACACCGGCAGATGATGAATGTTATAATGATTCTATGATTTTTGATATTCGATTCGGTCAAAGGTGTTTTTCATTTTTGGTCATCAGACGGTGTACGCAGCTACGACCTTTGTAGTCATTGCAGTTTTACACTGTTTAACTTTTTTTCACGGTTATTTCCCCCCCCCGCCCCTATGTAATGCCCACACGGGCCCTTAGGGTATCTGAATAAATAAACGAAATTGGGGAGTTAATAGAACAGTGTAGTTCAGGCAGTTTATCAGGTGGTTCGTATGTGAATATCGAGCAAAAGTGCTAATTTAGGATGTTTGAATAATCCGGCAAAGAATGCGGAAGTCCATTATTATTAGTTATAGAATTTAGGTTATGCATAAAAGGTGTAGCAGTTTACCAGAAGAGCTTCGGGTTATTATGAACCATGTTTAGTAGGGCGCTAGAAAAAAAATTACCTTTAGCTGGGGCTACTTCGCCTTCATAGTGAGCAGTGCCAGAGTAATATTTGTTTCAAGTGTGGCCCGTATTAGTAATTTTAGCAGCAAGAAATAATGGCTTCTTTTTGCTGCACTCCTCGGCCAGTGATGCAGCCGTTAAGCGATGCGCCAATGCCCCAGAAGGTGGCTGTTTCATGCATAGCCACGGGTGGGACTTGTGGAAAGGGAGGAGGGGCTTCTGAGAGAGCAAGATCACCACTCGTGACCAGTCATTAATTAAACTGCCAGCTGCCACGGTGGGCAAATGTGGTGCTATCACGTGACGTAAGTGGCAGGGGGCTGATAAGCCTTCCCGCTCACAACACCGCCCACGAAGACGACACCACCGACGAAGATGAATTTTTTGCAGAAACAGCACTCTTAACGCCACCGCGTTAAAATGATGTCATCTGGGTGCATCGGAGTCACTCATAGATCGACGGCACGCGCAAGCATTTGTTTTGTCGGCTAGTCTGCTTGAATGTATCGATGTCGGCAACACCCAATCGTTGATCACGAATATTGTTCGAGTACTGATTCGTCATTTTTGTTCGGCTGTTATAGTTTTACAGTATACGTTTGGAGAGCGGCGGCCAATAATTGTGCAAAGGCAGTAAAATTTTTGGCTCGATATTTGTTCCTTTCCTTTTTACGCATTTCAAAGCAGGAAGAAGAGTAACCTTCAAATGAAGTGTAACAAGATAGCTAGGAGTTTCAGGTTGTAACAAATTGTTGACTATGCTTTAGGTAACTGTACAATTGTTACTTTAGATCCATCACCATCGTCACTACAACCCAATCTATGTACACTGCAATACAAATACATTGTTACATTAGGCGGTTCATGCACTGATATGAGCATCAGGAAAGACGAAGACGAAGCTCGGGAGTTTTCGAAGAAGAGGACGGTCGAGCAGTGCCGGCTGTTGCCTGCAGTAAACGCCTGTCGCTTGAAAGCCCTGTCTTCCGTGTCCGCCCTGTCTGCAATCCCAAGCGGAACTACCCCGTAACATCTTGGTGGAGGTGCTTTCGATCCCCTGGCCACAGCTCCTCTGACATGCTGTCCATGTACGTTTCTGATGACCACCGCGACTGGGACATCACGCTGCCATTTGTGACATTTGCATACAATTCTTCGCGTCAAACCACTACCGGCTACTCCCCCTTCTATCTTCTATACGGCCGTGAAGCTCTCCTTCCTTTTGACAGCCTGCTCCCTTCAGTCGCCACTGCCAGCTCATATGCTCGTGACGCCATAGCCCGAGCTGATGCTGCCCGCGTTGTTGCTCGCAACCGACTCACAGCCTCCCAGTACTCCCAGAAACGTCGCTATGATTCCTGTCATCGCAACCCCCAGTATTCTTGCGGCTCTCTCGGGCTGCTTTGGACCCCAGCTAGCCGCGTGGGCCGCTCGGAAAAACTTTTGCCCCGTTATACAGGACCCAACCGTATTTTACGACAAGTGACTCCAGTGACATACGAAATTGCGCCCTTGAATCCCGCACGCCATACCTCCACACCTCGCACCGAGACGGTCCGTGTAGTACGGCTTGAGGCGTGCAACAAGGACCGTCTGGTTTGGGCTAGTTCGCACCGGGACGGTGCTTTTCAGCCGGCGGGGTAGTGTTACATTAGGCGGTGCATGCACTGATATGCGCATCAGGAAAGACGAAGACGAAGCTCGGGAGTTTTCGAAGAAGACGACGGTCGAGCAGTGCCGGCTGTTGCCTGCAGTAAACGCCTCTCGTTTGAAAGCCCAGTCTTCCGTGTTCGCCCTGTCTGCAATCCCAAGCGGAACTACCCCGTGTAAGGAGATAGCGCCACCCAGCGTCGTTTGTGAGGAGAAGAAAAAGCACGAGGAACGCGTGCGGAGGGGAACGCCGGGACAGGTAGAAGAGGATTACGTGGCAGAGAAGAGAAGAGCGCGGTGGGCGACGGACGTGGACGAGTTCTGCTGGCTCCCCGAGTTCCGGGCTTGGGCCTCAGCCGCAGACGTCCGGGCCACCAGACCTGGACATCCATCGTCGAGAGCCTCAACCACCAGGCCCAGGCGCCACTCTTCTCCGTCCATCCGTCAGCTACTCCACACAGGCCGCCTCTGGTGCCTACGTGGCTTTCCCGGGATACCAGACCTGGGAACCGTGCTGGGAGCCCACAGACGCTGTCGCTGCGGTAGCGTTGCATCGACATTGGAACACCCAGAGACTCCCTAACTGCCCGACACCCAGCCAGTCCTCCCCGCTCGTTGCTCGAATGAGAGACAAGTAGTGTGACTTTCCTCTTTGACTTTCTTTTTCCAGTATTTTTAGTAAGCACTTTGTTCTGTTCCCCCGTGTGTTTTTCCCGTGTGTTGTTGCGTTGCTCTCTTGTTCCTTTCCTTTTTTCACGCCCATACTGAAATTGGTTTCCTTTCCTATAAAAGCCGCCTCATTTATTGTTTGTACTTTTGTGTTTGTGTAAAATACAACCTGCAATCTCACAGATCCTCACACCCCGTAACAATATCTTATATTGATCCAGAGCAGCCTGTCTATCACAGCAGAGTTTCTAATGTGACCTGATTTTCCAGTGGTCAATGGCTAGTCTGGAGAATCTCGCCCTTTCGCCTTAAATAATGCTCTTCGCAGACAAGTGCACATCTCGCAAGCTGCAGGCACAGCACTTTGTTCATTTTGCAACACTCTGTGAGGCTCGAGCGAGAGAGCGGGCCAGTGCTGGTCGGTTGATCGTGGAGGCCTCTGTCATCGGCATGGATTCCACAAAGAAGAGAGCATCGAGGTTCTTGCGTATTACTAAATTTAGTAATATTCACCATTGACCAAGACCACAGATTAAATAAATATTTAGAAGTAATTACCTGTGTTCCCTTCATTTCTGTGGCTGTTCGCTTCTCTCATATGTATAACGAGCCCCTCATTCCTCTTCCCTTGCCTGCTCTATATATATAAGGAAAGAGTTGAATTACACTTCTTACAGAAACATTTATTTACCGACGGTTTCGGACGGTGGACCGCCCTTCATCAGGGTAAGGTTGTTTGTGAACAAAGACGATCCACTTGCTCACGGCACCGCACACAGATGGAGAGGGAAAGACGCTCTCCTTTGAGGAAACAAAACAAAACACGAAAAAGAAGGCAGTGGCGGACAAGGGTGTTCCTGCCGATTAAGGGCTGCAAAGCGAGCAGACAAAAAAAAAGAACAATTTAAGAAAGGGGAAAAGAGGGGGTGGGGGGAAGGGAAGGAGGCAAAAGGTTGTAGCGGAAGTGGAGAGGGGTGAGCTGTCTGCGAGGAAAACCGTTGAGAAGAAATACTGTGGGCGGAGGCTTCCTTCGGCGGGAGCGGGACATTAGAACACGCGGGAAGAAAACATCGCGCCCGTTGCATCACAGTGCGAATCACCCGACAGAAGTGTGGTTACTGACTGTTTGAATGTGAGTTACGGCGTCGGCGCGATCACATCGACGGAGAGTTAACCGGCCAGACGCCGGACGAAACCTGATCCCGTGGCTGGGCCCCGCGGAGACCCAGCGCCAGCCCCTGGCCACTACTCGTCAGCCGCGCGCCCCCTCGCAAAGACACTCTGCGCCGCCGACGAGGTGCCCTTTCCAAGGAGCGAAGTGGGGCGCAGAGGAACGAAAAAAAGAGAGAAAGAGAGGGCGTACGACGAGCAGGAAAAAGAAATGAAGAAAAACAGAAGAAAACAAAAAACCAAAAAAGAAAAAGAGGCATGAGAACTTGCAAAAAAGTGAAAAAAGGGGGGAGGGGGAGGGTGGCTTACTAAGTACTTCCCTCATCTACCTCACCTTTTTGAAAAACACGAAATAGCCCAACTTCACTTACGGCCCCGGGTTAGCGCCCTGCGCCTTCGTAAGGCAGGCAAGTAGAAAATTGGGCCATCTAGCTGGGCGACCGCCGAACGCGAATCACAGTGATTCACAACCATATTAGTGTATAGCAACACTCCTAATCCTCGTTCGCAAACCACTGTACTGTATTGAGTGCCAGTCTTTTCTTTGTATTTGAAATGGCATCTAAAATGGCATTTAGAGGCCCACTTATGGTTTACTGCAGAAGTCGCTTCAGCAGCAATGTTTGGGCATAAGGAAGAAAAGAAAGGTTGGGGTAGGAGACAGGCGGCATGTAGACGCAAACACTCAAAATGGTATGACCTCAGGCGATTCATTCGAAGAGGCTGTGAATCTCACTGGGCCTCTTACTTCTGAAGTGAGGAGAGAGCTCCGGGGTTCTCATTTATACCGGCCTGCACCGTATTAAATTTGAAAATAAAGCATGACTCCCGTTGTTCCCGCTCAAGGGTATTTTTGAAACCGCTCTGTAGCAGAGTGACTTTAATTTTGTCAAAATCATGATTTTCTTGACGGACGTGTTTCGACAGGGGGAGGAGACGAAGTGATTTGGCATGCGCGCGGTGATTATTGAATCGAATTCGGAAGGGATTCTCGGTCGGGCCAATGTATTGCATTTGACAGTTGCCGCACTCGAGCATGTACCATCGGGGACAAAATTTTGCGGGACGCCGGAGCGGCGTTTTCAAGCTGCCTCTGCGCCACTAGGAGGCGCAGTGGCCGCGTCGAGGCTGTGATGGCCGATGATTAGGCACATGCGCGTCCTATATTCGTCCGCTTGCCTGTCTGATGGTTCGTTTCGCGTGAGTAGCTGGTTTTTCTGAGCTTGGCCTTTTCGCCGCTTGCGCTCGTCAGCCGCCATATGGCCGTCGTACTTGGCGCCCAACCCATCAACAGCGATGACGGTGCGCTTCCACGAGATATTACTCTCTCTCTATTACTAAAAGATATTACTCTCTTGTTGTTACGACAGTTGTTGCGACGGAACAAGGACACGACAAAGACCAAAGCACGGGACTGGCGCTCATTCTGTGTTGTGTTTTTGGCGTGTGCTTGCTCCATAGCTCTGGATAAATGTTTTTTTAACAATGAGCCTACCAGCCCAGTACTAAATCCGGATGTAACGAATGGTCAGTCTAGAATGATATTGAAAAACAATCCTCAAGGTACCAGGCCCCAACTCTTGCGATTTGAAATTCAGCGCGAGAATCTTGGCGGGCTTGACACATTACCTGTCCTTTCCCAAGGACGAGATCCAGTACCTCCATTGTACAATCTTCCTGTAATCTGCGATTTCACTCTTATATAGTTCCGCAGAAAAAAACTACACAACAACACCTCACTGAGGAGTTACTTGCACTCGAAGAAAAATACATTTGCTTTACGGAGTTTTTGCACTGCTGGGTAAAATATGGATGTTTGTGTTGCAAGCGCAGTGGTAGGAGCGAATTGTAAAGAAACAGTATGAATTTCACGGTGTGCATCTATCTTCAATGCCAAAAGCAGACCATCTGTGGGGCTGTAGCAAAAAAATAAAAAGAACCTAACGAACAGTATTATTTGCGCAGACTTCCTAAGCGCACTCACAGCTCTTCACCCTCCAAAATGTGATCATTTTGCAACATCATACACAATATAAAAGTAGTCAAAGCTCAAGGAGGAAACACAAAACTCTGTTGGGTTCCGAGTCATGTAGTAATTAAAGAAAAAAGAGTGAAGACTTGTACCCTACTCAAGCTCATAGAAAGACAGTAAAGAAATAACATTGCCTTCAAAGCACTGCACAAGCGTAGTACGCCGTGTATTAAGTAAAAAAAAAAACTCCAGTCTTCTTGCAACAACGAGGTTAACAACAAACTGTTCTTGGTGAAGCCAGTTTAAAGTGAATGAAAATCTTGCACACAGCAGGAAGATATTAATTCAGTGATTCTCTTCAAACTTCGTTATAAGTCACACTTGTCATACAAATAACTGGACGCTGGCAAAACAAGACAAACCACAGTGTGAATCGTGCAGAGATGAGCTAGCAGTAAGCCTTGTTCCATTTGCATGGTGGAAAATGAAAACAGTACGCAAAAACGTGAACACATACCGTTCCATCTAACATAGCTTTTTGGCGAAAATGATCTTGCTGATTTGTCCTTGTTGAGTTGTCAGGCAATTCTAGGTTTCTGACTAGATAATTAGCCTAAAAAGGAGTAAATAGAAATTTTGTTCCGAAATAAATCAACACTTTGAATTTCGTGTTTTGCGCATGATAACCGTATTTGCTTATGTGTCGTAAAACGCACGCAATGCCGAACTCAACTAACAACAAGCACAGAAACGTATTATTTGTTATAAAGCCGTGCATAGGAAGAGTAACAACGGCATGCTACCAAAGTAGGTAGCTTTAGCTTGCCACATCGGCACGGGGCTGCATCAACGCGCAGCTGCTCGTGATGTAGAGGTCTTCAAAGCCTGCTTCCACAAAACTGGCTTCTGCACGGCAGTTCTGCAGTGCAGCAGATACGTCTACATGCTCGAAACAGGTGGCAATGGCTCGAAACGAGATCGCATGGATGAATTCCCGACACACTGTTTCCTTCTCTGCGTAGGCTGCATGATATTTGTCCTTATACGGGGCTTTGATTATAACCACCGCGTACCGGGAAAATGTTGCAATACAAGCCGCATTACAAACGCAGCAGAGGAATGTGTAGTTCTGGCTGCACCACAAAGTAAGAAATGTTAGGCAGGCCGGTCGGCTCCTTCGCAGTCGACTGTTGCTTTAATAATTCGTACCCTTTAGGTCATACACGAAGCATTGACAGAAAAGGCTGTAAAACGTAAGCAAGGCCATATCTCAGATATGTAGCCCAAGGTGCTGCATACCGCGTTGTGTTACAGCGCTCTCTATCACATTTGGCATTTGTAAGCTTGGGACGGCTAAAGACGTGTGCTCTACTCGGTCTGGTCTGTATTTCATACGCCATGTATTTGGCGAAAGGGTCCTTAATTTACGCGTCATTTTCCCTTCATACATGTTATCATTTGCCCTGAGTGACAAAGCTTTGGCAGCATAAGTTCTTCCTGAAGAGATGCACCAATTATGGTTGTCCCGTGATAAATAAAGCATGATACACATCGAATAGTGGCTTAGAACTGCAGACCATTTTTCGCGCAACCCTATGTAGCGTGAGTTAGGTACTCTAGGACGGCATTCACCCGGTCGTAGAGAATGCATACGGGTTTTTATACATCACCACATAATGCACATCCCATGTCCCGACCAGTGCGTGTGCATGAAATATTTTTTTATTGCGTAGATTACTAGCATATACACATACATGATAACCTATGCTTTGAAAAGGTATGAATGAGTGCTATAGCAAAATATTACAAAGGGCCCTAGTTTAGACTTCCCACACACTATGCGACATTTGGAATAGCAGAACAAGAAATGTCGTGATTCATTTTCACTGTGTTCAGGCACTAAGAGCGACAATGGTTTCTTTTGTTGGGTAATAAAGGCATACAATCACTGACAGTCCTGCAAAGCAAGTGGAAGACAAATAGATTGATCCCCCCCGTACGCATGCTAACACATGTTAGCTCACAGAACCTGCGCGCATACAGCTAAGCTTTTAACCCAAGCGACCGACTATTGGTGCCACTTTCCCTGCGAAGCTATTTCAACATGCGTGCATTTTTCGCTGTGCCCCAGCCTAAAAGAAGGTCCCCAGAAAACATCAAGTAGGTCTTGTCTGCTTGCTCCCAGCTTTAAACACTTCCGATGCGGTTGTTTACGCACAAGCTGTAAGCATAATATACTTATGTCAACTTTGTCGGTTTTTTTCAGCGTTGTGGGCTATGGAAGGTCCCAGAATGCACTGTTGAGCTTAAAATAGGTAACTTGGCTCTTGCATCTTATTCATGTCTGGCGGATACCTTTGACCCACATCTCATTTTGTTTCGAACACGTTACTTTTATATTCCGGCCATGAGTGTGCTTAATGAAAATAACGTGCAGCAGCCATGTCCTCTGCATTAGCTTGGTCTTTCAAGCCACGTAAAGGCTCCAATAATACATCAACGCTATGTTGGTCGAAACAGTCACTCAAGCTCTCACAGAAAATGAAGGAAGCCAGTTAACACCCACAAATTACAGCTGCCACTAACAGTATATCAATGTATACGTTTTCAAGGAGGTGAAAGAAACGTGCAGCAAAAATATGCCGTGGTGCTAATTGTGGGTGGGCATCTTTCATTATGGCTGTGTACACTACGTGCACATGTGCGGTATGCACCCGTAATTTTTAACGAAAGAAAATTTGCTATTCCTTCGCAACCTTGGATTGTTGCTAATAAAATGGCTGCGGCTTAGCCCACCTAGCCCTCGTTATGCAAGGGAGAGGAAGTCACGATGCGGAATATTGCTGCAGGGCCACGTGTCTGCCACAACGTTGACAATAACGCATGCCGCCCACACCTCCCTTTCTCACAACCGCCACGTATTTCAAAGCGCGATTCAGGGATCTACTGGTCCAGGAAGCCAGTTATGCGCCCTTCTTTTCCCCAAAAACATCAGAGCCTAGAACGTTGTCAAGACCAATGCCAATAACGCAATGAACGCCGACGGCCTCTGACTTCAGTGCAGTGTTTTTGACGCAACGTTGTCAATGCGAGCGCATGCCGCGCACATCTGTCACTACCGCTACGTAGCTTAAAGCACAACTGAGGTGTCCATTGTTACAGGGTGCCAGTTATGCGCCTTTCCTTTGCTTTGAAAGCTTCCACTCTTCATCTCTTTAGGCTTCCCATTTAGACCGGTTACGCTCCCAATCGATTGCTAAATCCTTCGCCCTGTTGGCAATGTCTACCAGATGATCAGATTTGGCCCGACGTCTGCGAGTGCACAATCTCTAGGACGTCGGCTCTCGCTGACTTGCTTTGTCCTTAGCGGGACACTACATAGGTAGCGTGCAGCGGTCCGTGCAGCGGCCGCGGCTACGGCGAAGCGCGCGACTGCAGCTGCTGCGAGTCACGTGGTACATCTCGCGGTTACTTACGCAGCTCTGCTCCACCGTTTCAAGGCTATTCGTGCAGACACGGGGAAATCGGCGCCGCTAGGATTGTAAAGCTTTTAGCAAAGCTGAAAGCTGGGCAGTTTGCAAAACGTTCATGATGAAAAAATAGCGTAAAAGGAACACAAGGGACGTCGCGCGTGTTACTTTTTGACAATTTTTTACCATGATAGTAAAGCTTTTCTTTTAAAACCATGTAAAGCACAGAGACAGGCTATCACAGTAAAGGTATTTGTCCAGTTATGTCGGGCTGAACAATTTTGCATTATGTGCAGTGTGGTTTTAAAATATCAGGAAATGATTATTCAGTGACCGTGTTGGCACACAGGTTAAGGTGCTCGAGCAACTACTGTGAGTTACATGTTTGTTCCCTGTTATTGCAGTTGGTCGCACCGCCCAAGGTGGTCGAAGTGAATCGTGGAAGCCTTCCACTAGAGTGCCTCTCGTTGCTACGCTTTAGCTTTATGATGCTAAACCCTACAAAAATAGGAAATTCCGGTTTATGTACGAACTCAGAAGTGTTATTGAAAGTCTTGAGTTAGTGGACAGCGGTGAGGTAATGAAGGACATCGCCAGCGTCAATACCACGTAGACAAGAGGGCGAAGAGAGCAAGCGGAAGGGGTCCAAGTAAGAAGGCAAACGGCCGTGTCCGCTGAGGATCAGAACAGATAGCGGTGAAGAGCAAAAAAGGGTAGCAAGTAAGAAAAAATACGGACAAAATGATAGAGTTTCCTGTCTGGGCGGTTGAGAGATCAAGCAGCAGCGCAGAGATGAGCGACCGTGTTGCGCATGCTGGTCCCAGCAGATCGGTCAGAAACGCAGGTTGGGCAGACGAGGCCGCGTTTGTCGCACTAAACTTGAGCGAGAGCAGGAACGTGGCAGAGGAAAGCCGAGCCGCGAGGAGGAGGAGAAAGGCCGTGCTTGTTTCCCGGATGTGAAAATCAGAATAGGCAAAAGAGGACAGAGAGAGAGTTGAAGGGGTTAAGGTGTTGGCTGTTGCCACGGAGAGGCCTTACAAAATGATGACCTCCGGACAATAAGCACTGGAATGTGCGACAGAGCGCAGATTACCAGACGAGGAAAACAACACATATGCAATAGCCGCTGAGACATTGGTGTAGGAACCATATAAAGACATGTAATGACCGAGGAACCGTGATTGGCTGGGAAAGTGAGGTGGAAGAACTCGAGTTAAGGGAAAAGTGTAGGCCAGAGATTGCTTATCACGCCAAGGTGCATAGCGCTGGAGGTCAGTGGGAAGGTAAATATGCCCACAAAACTGTGTGGTGAAGTGGACGACAAGACAGCCAAAGACCGTCAAGTGCTAGTGGGAGAGGGTGCGCTCGGGGGACAACTTGCGAGGCCACTGTATGCGTTATGTGGTACGGGCCCGTCAGTGTTAAAAGATGGACACAGTGCGCAAAAAAAAAAAACTTTCTCGCTCCAAGAGGAAATTCGGCAAGAGGACCACCTCGTGGAGCCGCGCGAGTTCAAGACGGCTGTAAGACCTAAAATACAGAAGACAAATGAAGGCGAAAAAGGTGAGCGATTAAAAGAGAGAAAACAGGATGGATACGCGGGAAAAGCTCTCCTATCTCTGAGGTGGATGGCATATGTGGAAGGACGGTTAGGCCTCAGTCAAAAATGATACCTAGAATTCTGAGCTCAGCCCTACAGAGAAGCAAGTGGCTGAAGAAGCAAAGTGCGCGCGGACGACGCGGCGTGAAAAGAGCACGCAGTCAGTTATGTAATGGAGTGCATATTGCAACCGCGCAAAACGACGCAGGACGAAGAGAGGAAAGCACAGGACAAGACGCGGAACTTCAACTAAAGTTTACTACGGGAAAACCACATTTATACAGTAACCGTAATCACACCTGATAAACAGCCGAAACCATCAAATAACACAGGCACGAGGGCGCGCGTGGCACAAGTTCGCATCTAGATAGTTTAACTCTTTCTTAGATAAAGATACTGAAGTGGAGCTGATGCAACGGTCATTTTCTTTTTTTATGCAGTAGGCTTCGAAGATTTCCCTGCTAAGCTGAGTCGTCAATTTTTTTAAAGACAATTGTGTCGCGGAACCTGGGTGTGCAATTACTACAATGGCGACAATGTTTTGCCAGTTCCCCGCCTCCAGCCAATGATTCAACAGCGGCGCGATGCTCCTGAAGTCGGACTTTTAGGAATCGTCCAGTTTGCCCTATGTAGCAATTGGCACATGTGAGGGGCATTTTGTACACCACCCTCGTTTTGCAGGGAACGAACCTGTCTACGTGCTTAGCGCGGCACTCGTTCTTTTTTCCCCTTCCCTGCACCATATTGCACATGCCCGAAAGCTTTTTCGGCGCCCTGAAGACCACCGGGACATCACATTTCATGGCCACTTTTATGATTTTATGAACGATGGGAGATCTGGTGGAAGTATGGCATTGCCACGGGTCTCCGGCGTTGCGGTTCTTCACTTGGGCTGTGCTTCGGTGGGCAACGAGCTTCCTTGGCAAGGGCTTCTATCACCGAGGTGACCATCTCTCGAGGAAAACCAACACTACTCAGACGTTGTAACTGAAATTGCACGCTATCCTGCATTTCATGTGGGCAAGACTTATCAAGAGCAGCGCGCAGGCAGTTTTTTGCTATTCCCATTTTAATAAGCTTTGAATGAGCTGACTGCTGGTTTAAAATACTTTTTTTTTTGGAGCGAGGCTGGTACCTCTAACACACCTGGGTTCCAGTAGCACTCGTGACAATACATATGTCCGAAAACTGCAAGCGTCCCTGAGTGTGGACGACTTTGTAGAAATGCTCCGTTTTTATCTTTCTGCGACTATAGTTAATTTTGAGGGGAAGAATTTCATTCAGAAGCATGGTGTGTGCATTGGTTCATGTATTGCCCCATTGTTAAGTGACAGCTTTTTATCATATTGTGACAAGCGAATCGCAGCTAGTCTCGACACAGCCCACTCGGCTAAGATTTTTAGATATGTTGACGATT
Source organism: Amblyomma mixtum (assembly GCF_055824585.1). Lineage (NCBI taxonomy): Eukaryota > Metazoa > Arthropoda > Arachnida > Ixodida > Ixodidae > Amblyomma > Amblyomma mixtum. The sequence continues at coordinate 143,368,172 of NC_143012.1, read as the reverse complement.
ACGCCATTTTCTTAAAAGGGGTATCTCCAGAAGGGGTCATTACAGTAGTGAACGGAATCCTTAAAATCTTCAGTGAGTATGCCTTTGGATTGAAATTCACCCATGAGTTGCCATCGCAGGGATGCTTGCAGTTTTTGGACATATGTATTGTCACGAGTGCTAGTGGAACCCAGGTGTGTTGGAGGTACCAGCCTCGCTCAAAAAAACGTATTTTAAACCACCAGTCAGCTCATTCAAAGCTTATTAAAAGGAAAATAGCAAAAAACTGCCTGCGCGCTGCTCTTGATAAGTATTGCCTACATGAAATGCAGGATAGCGTACGATTTCAGTTATAACGTCTGAGTAGTGCTGATTTTCCTCGAGAGATGGTCAGCTCGGTGATAGAAGCCCTTGCCAAGGAAGCTCGTTGCCCACCGAAGCACAGCCCAAGTGTAGAACCGCAACGCCGGAGAGCCGTGGCACTGCCACACTTCCACCAGATCTCCCATCGCCTCAAAGAAGTGGCCATGAAATGTGATGTCCCTGTGGTCTTCACGGCGCCCAAAAAGCTTCCGGGCATGTGCAATATGGTGCAGGGAAGCGGAAAAAAGAACGAGTGCAGCACTAAGCACGTAGACAGGTTCGTTCCCTGCAAAACGGGGGTGGTGTACAAAATACCCCTCACATGTGGGAATTGCTACATAGGGCAAACTGGACGATGCCTGAATGTCAGACTTCAGGAGCATCGCGCCGCTGCTGAATCATTGGCGGGAGGCGGGGAACTGGCAAAACATTGTCGCCATTGTACTAATTGCACACCCAGGTTCCGCGACACAATAGACGATATGCGAAATTGCTTGGCGGTCTGGCAATACCGCGCCCACAACTTCCGGTTTCCATCTTGGCGCGGTCGAGCTCGTCGAGCTGGTGCATCGTTTGCTATGCGTACTTTCTTCTTGCGAGTGGAATTTCAACAGGCAAGCTTCAGCTGCTGCGTTGTTTTCACAGCTGATCTTTGACCAAATGTAGGTGCTTTCAATAAGCGCCAGCTTACTCCTACCGCGTCCTCAGCTTCGTTTGAAGTCTGGCGCTGCATGATGATCGCAGTAATCGGCACTCGAAAGTGGGTTGGAAAGTCGAACCGTGACCGTGTGCTGTTGTCGTTTTAATGCTCGCATTAAAGCACGAGTTCAAGCATCACGCATTATCATGGCTATTTTATTCCCAGGTGGACACGAATTCATCTGGTAGGGTAGCGAGCGGTTATTTTGCGGTGAGTGCGCACGTGTGTTGACAAACTTCTGCGACAGTGCGAACTTTCGTTCGCGCCGACGCCAGGAGCTTCGTGCATTGCAGTATAATCACACAACTCCACCAGCTGCGTAATTCGATTCCTTTACTGTAATGTGTAATGCGCATCCGCGGTTTTCAACGTCACCGTTTCAGAGCCCAGCGTCGGTTGATCTTTCGTTGAAACCGTGTCCTGCTTAAGACGCAGTCAGTCGACATTAACAAGAGGAAAGTAGGCATGCACATATAATTCAAAATATTGTAAGCAAAGACGCAGCTTTTTTTTTCAGATAAGCACTGAGCCACCGCGGCGGCTTGATTAGAGAAAGATGCTACAGCTGTAGGTGCATGCACGGACTCGATACGCTGGTCAATCTGTGTGTGCAGGGGCGAAATTAGCATGTTCGGTTGCTTCCGAAACTTAATTAGCTTACTCCCAATCTTGGACAAATGGCTTCGTTGCGAAGCAAGCTGTTGGAGCTTGCCACAACGATAATAAAATCTGATGGCCTGAAGCGTTTTCAGAACACTGTTGCACGTACTTTCTAGCTTAGAAATGCGTCCCTCCTTCATAATAAAGTAGCTATATTATTCGCTTCTTTTTTTTTAGATTTTCGTCGCCGCAGATATCGAAGGTATAGGAATCCTCAAGAAATAAAGCATTCGCACCTCAGTTTTTATGCGTAGGTTGTATTGCTTCACAAAGACTCCTTAACGCGCATAACATATGCGTATGGTCCAGAGAGTTTGCTCGCCCTTCTAAAACTAATTGAACACGGGAAAAACTTAACTGAACACGTAGCAAACTAAGCAGTAATTGGCATATGGTTCTTCGAGTGAACTTACTTCGCCACGGCACGAGCGATTGGCCCGCTCAAAAAAATTACCTTCTCTATTACGTTGTTCAAGTATGCGTCTATATATTCACGCCCGACCGGAGAGTTGATAAATGCACGAAATCGGCTTCTAATTTTGATCAGAGACAACAAAGGCTGTGGTCCCTATGTTAATTTAAACGCAAATCACCTCGAGAGATTAGTCAAAAATCAGCGCAGAAAGCGAAAGCTGCGCACTGATCCGCGTGCTGACACATGATACCTCGCATGGCGTTTTGTGTTACTAAAACGTTGGGAGGGAGTAAAAAAATAGAAAAGCGAAAAGCTGGAACGCACCTAGTTCTGGCACGCATCGTAGTGTCTTTTCACAGTGGAGAGGGTAGCGCAACACTGCATCGGCGTTTTACTTTTCAAACGAAGCGCAGCCGTTTTAACCCAGCGCTGGGCAGCGGTTTCGTTTTCTGTACCGTACCAACATGGAGGACTTAGTTCTCGGAGCGCCGAGAGATGGCGCTGCGCATTTCGCATATCGTCTATTGTCTTAAAAACATTGACGACCCAGCTTAGCAGGGCAATCTTCGAAGCCTACTGCATAAAAAAAAGAAAATGACCGTTGCATCAGCTTCACTTCAGTATCTTTACCTAAGAAAGAGTTAAACTATCTAGATGCGAACTTGTGCCATGCGCGCCCTCGTGCCTGTGTTATTTTATGGTTTCGGCTGTTTATCAGGTGTGATTACGGTTCCTGTATAAATGTGGTTTTCCCGTAGTAAACTTTAGTTGAAGTTCCGCGTCTTGTCCTGTGCTTTCCTCTCTTCGTCCTGCGTCGTTTTGCGCGGTTGCAATATGCACTCCATTGTCAACCACCAACTAGCCCGCCTTCACTTGTTACATGTCAGTTATATGCCAAGAGATAGTAACTCCTCGCACGTGGTGGGTCAGGGCTCGACGCATTCAAGAACGTCGGCGAACTAGCGTTCAGGGCCGCGGCGCGTGCGGGAGGCAACAATGATGATTACATCACCTTCATATGCCTGCACATAAATGCCAGGAGGCATGGAGCAGTCGTGGAGCCCGGAAGGAAGGAAGGGAAAACTTTATTTTACTGTAGTCTTTTTTTCCTGCGGTTTGGGGCAATCTTCAGAGACGTTTTCTCCTTGATTCTATCCCCGGTAGTCTTTTCTGTCGAAGTCGTCCGCCTCTAATCAATGGTCGGTTGCCGTCAGTCCAGGGCTCCCCTGGGCACTGCCGGCCGTTGAGCTCGCTGTACCAGACCTTGTTCTTCACAGCGGTCGCTGGACAGCAGAGTCTCCCATTGCTCCGCACTCGGGTTTTGTATTTTGGGGACCACGTCTATGTTTTGGCAGGCCCATGTGATGTGATAGAGAGTAGGGTTTTCGTCGCACCAGGGACATTTGTCCGCGTATATCGTAGGGTGCATTTTGTTTAGTATATGTAGGTTTGGGAAAGAGCCTGTTTGTAATGGTCTCCAAGTGACAGCTTCCTCTCTGCTGAGAGATTTGTGCTGTGGGTGACATCGCATTCTTCTGCTTCTATAGTTTTGTAGTATGGCCATGTATTCCTTGGGTGCTAGCGCGAGTTCCGCGGTCTCGTCGGATGCTCGGAAAGTAATATATCCTCGAGCTATCCTGTCGGCCTCTCGGTTCCCTCCCACCCCCGTGTGCCCCGGTACCCACACAATTATGTGTGGGATCTTGTCGTTTTGTTCTTTGTGGTTTTTAATTCTGTCGCTCGCTGCAAGGAGTATACGCAGCGCGTGACGACCTATCCTGCCATTCATGTAATTTCGGCAGGCTGTTTGAGAGTCCGTGAGTATTGTTAGCGACCACCCGGTTCTATAGCCCTCCGCCACCGCTAGAGCAACGGCTACTTCCTCGGACTCTGCAGCTGTTCAGCCTCGGAAAGACGGGCTGGTCATTTCGCGTAAAGGCGAATCGACCACCGACCCACAGCGATTTTGGTATCTCCTCCTCTCTAAGACGCGTCTGCATACACGGTCGTGGCTTGAGGAGCGTATGTTTTCTCGATGAATTCGGCATTCTCTTCTCTTCTGCCTCGATGGAGGTTTGGATCCTTTTTTTTGGTATTGGCGCTACCTTGAGGGTCTTGCGAAGCTCGTCGGGGATCGTTGCCGTCCTCGTTATTTCTCGCATCTGCTCGCAGTATCCGATCCTCTGCAGGAGCGCTCTTCCAGTCGTTCTCTGCAACAGCCTGAGGTTTTGCGACTCAAGCTGCGCCTCTCGTAGCTCCTCAAAGGTGTTATGTAATACCAGGGCCATGAGTGTTTCTGTAGACGTGTTGAGCGGAAGTCGGAGCGCTGTCTTATATGCTTTGCGTAGCAGGGCATCCGATTGTTGTATTTCGTTTTTGTTGAGGCACTGGTAGGGTAGGCTGTACGTTATTCGACTAACTACAAGGCTTCTGACTAGTTTTAGTGTGTCCTCTTCACGCATGCCATGCCGCCTGTTGGTGATGCGGGTGATCATGCGTGCGACTTGTAGCGTTGTTGCTTTGAGCAGGGTAAAAGTGTGAGTACTGCGCTGGTTGGATTGAACACATGCCTAAAATTCTTATTGTTGTCTTTTCGGGTATGGGTGTCCCGCCTAGGTAGCCCGGAGAAAACGTTCCAGAGAGGTGTAGATAAAAGCGAGCCCTGCGGGCACCAGACAGAAGGACAGACCGAGGCCTGCTCCCCAAAGCGGTTGCGAAAGCAGCCCTCCGGGCGAACCGGGGATTTAGCAGACGGTCAAAAAGATTGGAGAGACAGTCGCAGCGGCGGTTCTAATGAAGTACCATAGGGTGCCAGACGCTGTTAAAAACAGCTTTTAAATCGACTCAAGTGAGAACGGTGGGAATTTTGGCAGCACGGAATTACTCGAGACAGGTGCGAAGAGCTCATAATTCTTAGACAGCGCACTGGAATGCGCAAAACCCTGTTGGGAAAGGTCGAGGTTACCATGAGCGTGCAAGAAGTGGTACAAGGTCTAAACATTTGCCGAGAATTAAATTGATGCATCTCTAGCAATAAGAAGTAGGAAGGGATGGTGGCCGACCAGCTTTGGTAAGGAATATAATAGAGGTGCGAAGTAAGCGAAACGTAGGGCTCCATTGAAGAGGGAGAGTTAGATCTGAAGGCTGAGCAGCGCGCTGGCCATCCACGATTGGCGAGGTAGGTGCGTCAAAACCATGGGCCATGCGCTCTAAGGGCGTCCGCGAAGACCTGGACTTCGGCTCGGGTGAATGGAATGTCAGTTCGGTGACGGACGGGCGTGAGTGAGTATGACCTACGCGCGGAGAGCTACATGATACGGATTGTCCTTTGTATGCTGATCAATGGCAAGCTGATTCTGAGAAGCAGCCGCGTGCAGTCTACAGCAGAAATGGTTACACCCCCCTGGGGAAGGGAACTGGTGTATATTGTTTTTGGAAAGCATCTCTCCAGTGAGCCCAGTCGTCTGCTTGATCTGACCACCTTATCAATGGATACATCTTAATCTAATCTCCCCACTCATATTTCTGCAGCCAACTGCTAGACTTGGGGTGTCTTTAAATTGGGTCCTTTACACTTAACAACGTCGGGTTATTTTGCTTTCGCAGCACATGCTTCCCTATGACCATAGTTACCTTGCCTTCGTATCATATGAATTACTCCTGCCTATCTATTTTTGTTGATTTTGACTAGGATGTCCTTACCTGGCCTTTTTACGTTGACGAAGTCTGCCTCGTTCCAGCTTTTTAACGTTCCACCCCTCAGCTTTCTTTCCATAGCACGCTACTTCTCCCTCGTCTCCCATGCAGCTGCAGCAGAACTCAACCCTCCAATCGATAAGCCTTTTCCAGATGAGTACCAGGAGGATACGTCTGGTATATAATTTTCTTTCTTCAAGAATAATGTTAATGTGGTATTCATATTCTGAGTACCTGCCAGACTTGATACATCCCATTTTATTGTACTAGATATCTCATTCTCGCAAATGTGCTGTCTTCACTGAGTACATTTACTACTTAGAGAGCCTGGACACTTTTCTAATACTGCTGTTCCCTTCCGAGACTGTTCATTATGTCGTGGGTTTTGTGCATATTGATTTTCAGAGCCAGCGTTGGGCTTTGCGCGTCTAGGTCGATGATAATGCTATCAATTCGTCGCCTGAGTTTCTTGGCAAATCAGAAATTACAACGAACTTAAGGGCAAATTTCCAATCCAGACGTTTTACAGCCTGGTGAAAAACGCCGATTCGACCTGCTTTCTTGAAAATAAATACATGGAGGTTGCTCTTCCCGAGCTTGAAAGAAATTGCTCAATATTTTAAAATTTTTACGCGGTTTTGCGCTTTCCTCAAAGGCACCTCGATTGAAGAAACTCGGTTTCAGAAAGCTGCTCCATCCCTCTTGGATGGAAAGCACTCACTTCGTTCCAGAATTCATGCCATTAAAACCAGTGCAGGTCTTCTTGCAATAACCCACGCATTCTCATCGTAGTGGCGTGGTAATATCAAGTATTTGTGGCGATATTTCGGTTCAGCTGGAACACCGGTCCGTTTCGGTATAGTAAGTTTCCGAAATTACTTGCGCCATGAACTGATGTTTTTACCCAGTGCCTAACAACACTGCGTCTTCTGGATCCAAGCTAGCCATCAGTAACAGCTACATACACAACAGCTACAACAGTTTCATACAGCGAATACCATTCACGCTTGCCTCACAAAGGTTCGACTTATCATTCAAAACTGCTGCATTTTGGCTGAAGCCTAGCTAAATATCAGTGTTCCCATGCGGAAGCGAAAGTCTTGCTTGACAAGCTTAATCAAAAGCAGACATTTTCTCCCGCCTTCAGCACTATTGATAAATATATTGCGCCGGTATTTGTCAAGTGGCCCATAAGGGCCCACATTCAGCACTTCAGAGCTCATCAAGGAGGGGCTATGTTGTTTCACTTGAGGTGCACATTTTGCAAGATATCTTAAAGGGATACTGCAGCAAAATCTGAAAATTGAACAAGAACGCTGAATATAGATTCTCGGAATGTGATTACACCGAAATCTAGTCGTCATTGCGCATATTTTTCAGCGGATGGTTTTATTTTCGATGTTTCATGAGCGTGCGCCAAGCCCTCCCGGTCGGCGCGAGGTGGAAAGCGTGACGTCATGGCACCCTCCGGCGCATGGAGGAAGGAAAAAGAGAGGAGAGGCCGTCACGTGACATTTTGTGATGCTGGAAACCAGCTCGGCGCCATCTTGTCCGGGCTGACGTCATCGCATAAGTCCCGCCCTCGACTACTGCGCGCGCGTTTCAAAGCCAACGAAGGAGCATGCTACCGCAGGGGCACAGATCCCCGCGCTGGTGGCGCTTGGCTGCTTACCGGCCGGTTTAGGGCACTCTATGCCGGTGTTCGTCAGCGGAGAAGTTAATAAAGCGGAAATACCCGTGTGAGACAGGCGGCTACTTTCAGTTACTGCTTCGTACTGCGTCGTCTCCGCGCCGTCTCCAACTGCTCGGCCCTGGTCACAATTAGTAGCAGCCGAGAAAAATACTTATCTCAGCTCTTGCAAGCGCGGGAAGTGACCTTCGCTTTCAATTACTGCGGTGGCCCATCTTACGGTGGTTATCTGCGGTGGCCCCCCTTTGGCAACGCCCGTCCCTGGGACTCTGAAGTTGAAGGCTGCATTCGATGAAACTAGTATACTTGCTTGTTTAGCTCCGCGCTCGAAATTAGCCTTCACCGGGTGAGGTGAAGGACACGCGAGAAGCGTGGGCCCCTCGTCGTGGGCCCCTCGTGGGCCCACGACGGCCACCGATGCCCGGGAAGGGCATTCGTCCGGTATCGAAAATCTCCTCCCTGTTCCTCAACTCTTGTAAACACGGGAAGTGACCGTCGCTTTCAATTACTGCGGTGGGCGAAGGACAACTAAGCACACGCGAGAAACGCGGGCCCCTAGCCGCGCGAATTCCACACGAGCAGTGGTGTAGCCAGAAATTTTTTTCGAGGGGGGCACATGTTTTATTTATTTATTGGAAACGAAAATAATGGAAACGAAAATAAATGTGGAAACGAAATGTGGAAACGAAAATAAGAGTGCCCATTTATTCTTCACCGTCGCACGGCGTATGGCACTCCTTTTAATTCTAGGCACAGTTCACCCCATTATTAACAGACCTTTTTACGTCAGTTTACTTTTTAATCCTTTGCATTCTCCTCAAATGAAGGTATCGCGAAAATAAAAAGTGCTTTTTTTAAAGGACCTGCAGCCGAGCGCAGGTTTGCGTATGGGGTTGAAGTTTTGACAAATGTCATTTGTTTGCAGTTGATGACTTTGTTATAGAGCAGAAGCTTTGGTGTTGTTGTATATGATGTGAAGGTATTGTAAATAGCCACGTTTTTTCGTGCGAGTTGTTTTTTTGTGAGAAAATAAATGTTTTTTACAAATGAAGTTCTCGGCATCCTGTGTGCATTCGTATCTTTATGTAGATATTGCAGTGAACAAAACTAACCCTTCGCCTTTATTAAAGAAAAAAAAATCTCTAAGGTATTGTTTAAGCGCAGGGTCTCTATCTTTTCATTTTTACCGGCGGCGTATAACAGGGGCGTGCAAGCATGCAAAGCGAGCGCAGCGGCTTCCTTTAAAATATCGCCCTCCACCGATTTCATGGCCCCCGCTGCTCACACAAGCGCAATCGCGAAAAACGAAAATAGTTACACTAACACCAGTGACGATCACTAGAGCGTTGCAAGAGCACGCCTAATAGCAACGAGGTTTTACTGCCGATGGAAACGGGAGCGCGAATGGCACACGCACGCTGCACGCACAGGACGCGAAACGTCCGCGCAATACGCCGACGACCTCTTTAGCGCACGGCGTATTGAATCACTGGTAAACGAACAGCGCGAGTGCTCCTCAGTAAGCAGCGGCGGTCTCCCGACGGCTCCGAGCAGTGACGCAGTTGACGAAATGCCCGTGCGATCGTGGTCGAGCACGTTGAAATCAATGCACGCAACAACGAGAGTTTTGCAGCGAATTCCGCCTGAGATATGAGCGAACGGCGCCAACGTAAGCTTGTGAGCACGATCAAAAACAAGCTCGAGCAGTTGAGAAAAGTACGCCGCACCGCAACTGCTACGCCGCGGTCGTCTTCTACCGCCCGGCTTGCAAGCAGCAACTACGACGCCGTTGCTAAGCTGCCCGGACTAGGTGGCCTCCCGATCGCGAAAAAAACCACGTGATTTCCTCCACATTTTTCTCCCATGGTGTTGTGTGGAAAGGGCCTCTCCTCTCTTTTTCCTTCCTCCATGCTCCGGCGGCGACAAATATGGCGGCGCCCTTCGATGCATGAAACCTCGCTTCGGACTGGTTGCGTCGTTGTTACTGGCTTCTTCAGCGCGTTCACTGGCCATAAATGGGCCACCAGTCTTTCGCTTCATCTCCTGTTGCACATAAGAAAACTTACGAGTAATAAATTTGCTTTATTTTTTATTTAGAGGGACGAGTCTACCCCCTTTAGGCTAAGAGGGGTGTCGGTTTGTTGACAAGAATGCTTCCCCTCCTAACCATTAGATGGCGCCACTAGTCTGAACATCGTCGCGCTTCTGTTTTAAAAGCGAGAATGCTAGAAATGGCACAAGGTCCGGAAAAAGTAGCTGCATTTAGCGGACGTAAGCGTGCATACGGTTATGGTATGTAGACAGCATCGATTAACATTTTGACATATCTGTGTACGCCGTGAGCAGACGACAGACATGGAAAAGCCGCGAGTAGCGATGGCAATCGTGCTTCTGCGGGAACGGTAGGCACGCGGGTGTAATGACGTCAGGTCGCAGCTTCCACAGGCGGCCGCCAGGTGCAACGATACGGCAATAAATCGCGAAAAAAAGCTTGTTATCCGCCTTTCTCGCTAAAATGTTTGTCATATTTATCAATTTTAGCAGTCAAGCTCTTGTTTACATGCAAAAGAGCAGCTCCAAAAGTTTGGTCCAGTATCCCTTTAAGGATTCTCCTGAAGACTCCCAGGAGTGGGTGTTTCGGTGCAAACATCTGAGGTACTAAAATGTCAGACTCTGGAGAGTAAGCCTCCTCAAAAGGTACTTTGCATGTTATGTAAAATAACCTTGCTCCTAGTCTAAGTTCAGCTTTCTCTGTGGCAGACCAAGACCTCACAACTGCCTCCGTATCTGGCCCAACTGCTATGGTTTCCTTCAAATTTTGTGAACATTCGATATCAACAGAGGCATGCTCATGTCTCTGTCATGATAAAGAACGTGCAGCAGAGGTTAACTCTTTTGAAACAGTGTCAGAAATCCCACAACTAGGTCACCTGCTTTCTTTGCAAACAGTGCCTTTGCACAGAAGCTTTTGTCATTAAGGTTACTCTTTAGCCGCGTCATCACACTACCTCCAGCACGCACTGGTGTCTAGGCATCTAAGATGCTCTTTAGGGCAGAATCGTGGATTGAGCTAGTTGGTACATCTTCAAAGCGCTTGTCCTTCTCCTTCCTTCTCTGCTGTTGTTCCTAGTCGGAGCGCTGGTGAAACTTTAGGGCAGGAAACCGCTCGAGTAGTCTTTCCACGGCTGTTACAAGAGACAACTAGCGACAGATGGCATGCAGCAAACACACTGTTTCGCTTAATCCAAGAACTTCCTGTTTTTCTTTTAGCTGGAAACTTTGCACCGCAGATGCCTTGAAAAAGGAATGCACATCACTGACTACAGTTTCAACTTCGCCAACAAATAAATCAAGTGCACAAGGGGCCATTTTCCTGAATTTATTTTTTTTAAACAGTTCATTACATGTGGACCATCACTGAAAAATAAAAAAAAAACTGCTCGAGGAATATTTTCACTGCCTTCATTTATTCATCTAAGTAGTACATGAGGTGTTGATCTGCCCAAACTAAACGACTACGGCAGCTCAACCACTACTACTTTTACAACATAAAAAAGTAGCGCACCAAAACATCAAACTGCTGGCATAGATGTTCTGGCAGTGGTGTTTTATCTACACTGATACTATAAAACACACCAGGACGATTCACTTTGTCATGCACAAGTCCCTTGAAAAAACTTTAGAGATGAGCACGGCACCCACATCGGAGAAATGCGTAAGCATGACGTCCCACTTTATGACGTTACATGTTACGGCGACACACCTTACCATGTCACACCAAGACGTTGTCGTAACACATCCACACTTTTCCGTCAACTGAGACTCGTGAACGGAAGTCTAGACCCTCAAACTGGAAGTCGATCAATTATCGATCACTTATTGATCACCTATCGATACCTTATCCATACCACAATTAATTGTCTTACTTAATCAAGTTCCATCAATTGCCCATCTTAGTTTTCAAACTTCGTGCCACTTTCGCTCTGGCCTCGCCCACGTTTTGGACATTTTTGGCTGTATTTAATTACCTAATTCACCAAGCTTCACATTTTATCGCTTGCACATCCTCTTTCGATGCTCTATGCGACGATACATTTTTTTCCGATGTACCAAATAGTTCCTCTGTTATAGCACCATGATTATCGAGTCCACGCCGAAACCGCCTGCATAGCCATACAATGCTTACGCATTAACAAGGCTTAACGGCATCCGATAGCATTTAAGACACTTTTTCCCCCTATAGGAGAAGTTTTAAGCCATCTTTGAGCCGGGAAACATGGAGCGATGAAGGGGTGTAGCCGTATCCGCCTATGAGTATGGGAGACCTTTTATAGTCAGTGCCAAAAGAAAAACTGCTTCGCTGGCTGTGGCACGGTCAGAATGGGTCATCGTGCCTTCTACGATGAAAAATCCAACACTGCTCGAACTGGAGCTGGCCTCTCCAGCCTCGTATCAGAGCTCTAAATCTTACTGGTCAGCTGCAACTGTTTTTCTACTCTTTGAATGCCGGTTCACTGCTGTGATACCATGCTGTGAGCCCGTGATAGTCAAGTTACGAATAAGCAATAAACATTTTCTTCCCTTTCTCCTGATCTGCACCCCACCTCGAGGCAATCCCCGTAGCCGTCGACATCTTTCAATAGTTCGGGGTTAATATAGCTGCCGCGTCCTGCAATAGATAAACAATGATGTTAGTGTGAGGAGGCAAAACGGTGTTAGACAAGCAATACGATCCTGTAAATTAGAGCCAAATTGTAGAGAGCTGAAACATATCCTGCAAAAAAATAAAGGCCCAGGAAGCACAATGGTTCTTTTCTCGCAATAGTCATGTTATATCAATTCTTCGTTTCATTGACAAGTGGCAATTCAGGTCATTCCTCGGTACAGAAGTGTATATTACCGTTAAACTCCATTATAACAGATACCTATGGAAGAACAGGAAGACGTCCGTGATATGCAAGGTTTCATGTTTTCATCACGTGCTGATCTGTCCTTTATTTGATGTTACCCAGTGATGAAGAGTTTAACAAAAGCAAGTTACAGGTTATTGCACAAGTTTATTAGCTGCAAAAGTAACAGTTTACTTTCCTCTACTACGTTCCTTAGTACAGTTAACGGCTTTCACTGCAGCTCAGAGGCACATAATGGCAACCTATCTTGTACTAATATTGCTGCAGACAACTATGGCTGACCATTGTTAACTTGAACCCGTAAAAACGAAGAAACATTTTGAGATAAATGAAGTTCAGAAAAAAGCAACTACCAAACTTTTCAGTGCACTGATTGCGGATTCTAAAGGTTTAATCCTTCTATGTATGGATATTCGGCAGTGCAAATTCCATTACACAAACTGCAAACTTAATCATAATAAAAGCAGCACCGCGTAGCAGCAAACCAGCTCATGGAACATCATCGACAAAGAGCGCGCCTTCTTGAGAGCGCAATCACGCTAATCCGGCCTCGGCCGGCTAGGAGAGATGGAGGCTTTTTCCTGCGTATCCCCCTCGCTATAGGTTCACCTGCCCGTTAATTGTGGCCGTGAAAAATAACTTCCTTGTTTCCGGTTGCGAGTTCTTCGAAGCTTCAGTAGTAAATTCTGTAAGCCAGTCAAGTTTCGAGAATAGGAACGGAGGTGCCACGTGACGGCCGTTAGCGCAGCGCCAAAATCGTACGAGCGTCGCGGCGCGCAACAGGAGGTTTGCTTGCTTTATGGCCAGCGGGAATGTTGTAGGCTCGGTAGCAAGAAAATCCGAAACTACCTAGCGACCTCGCATGTCTCTGTTATCTAACACATGATGTACAAGGTAAGTGAACACGCACTTTCCCGCTGTGGATAAAGGGCGAACAAAGCGGCCCGATATCCTGCCGCCGACAGGCCGCCGCCATCGCTAAATACTGGTGTCAGTGTTTTATTCGTGCCGCAAGCCTGTTCTTGCGGGCAGCCCAGACCTGAGGATTTCGCAGAATTGCGCACTGCAGTCCGAAATTATCGGGCTACTTTACATGGCTGCCCAGCAAACTGCGTGTATGTTGGGCTTTTGAAGTAATCAATTATCCTAAAGTAAGACGAATGCCATTAAATTGCCCACCCCCTCGTAGGCAGGGATCAAACCGGTAATTAGCAGCTCACTCTCCTGGGGGATCTATGTAATCACCGGTACTGCGGCCGTCGCCATTCCCTATTATGCGACTGTTCAGGCATGTGCACTTTCCGTATTTCGACCCCGCGACATAGACCACGCGCTATATGCAAATAAATCAACTTGAATATAAGAAAAGACATAAAAAAGAGAGAAAGCTTACGAGTAGGTTTCGAGAGTGCCATCGTGACACCAATGAGACCACGCCGCCGAGGCGAAGGAGTGCGTTCCGCTGCACTGCTACTTCGCTAGCTTTGCGTCATTCGCGCCACCGGACGCGGTGGAAAGCGAGAGCTGTCACACTGCACCTATAAGTACGGTGCAGTCACTCTCCCATCAAAAAGTAAGACTGAGAACTGGATCGGACTATATTCTATCGCTTCTCTCTCAGCCTTAAATGGCGGACAAGAGCCGTGGCCTTATATACTTTTCGCACGTGGCAGTAACTGCCCACCTCCTAACCTTGATGACGGCTCGTGTTGGCGCAGCTTTGGCGCAATTCCGCAAAAAGCTACTGTTTGGAGCAGCATGTAGCAGCTTTATCGAAATGGCAGAGCCTCGCTCAATTGACGCAGCATTCTCAGCACTGCAAATTTTTAAAACAAACTTCGGAGGTATACTGCAGGCTTCTAAAAGCGGGCTCATTACCTTCGACACCAAACATAAATTGTCAATCGTACCTCGCACAAGCTGCCGTACCTGCGATGGACCAACCATTCACTATAATGGAACTAAACACGACCATCGCTGAATCAAACAAGAGACCGTCTCCGGGCATTGATCAGGTGAGCTATGAAGCTTTTGCAAAGCTACCTGAAAACTGCCGGCTTCGCCTGCTGTAATATTACAACTCTTCCTGGCTTACTGGTCAAGTACCTGCGGAGTCGAAGCTGGCTACAATAATTCCCATTTTTAAACCAGTTAAGCGGCCAACTAACTACTCATCTTTCCGCCCCATTGCATTACCGAGTTGGGTAGGCAGCTTATGGAGCGTATGATCCGTGCTTTCTCGAAAGCTGCAATGAGCACCCCAAGAAATGAACGGGTTTCGTCGAAGAGATCTGCATTGCCTTCGTCACATCACTTGAAAAAAAAAAACCCTACATGAAGAGCGAGTCCCGATCGATGTTTTCCTCGATGCCAAGGCTGCTTTTGATTCTTTTTTGCACCATGATATTCTCGCATCCTTGGTCAGTCTTGACCTTGTAGGCAAGCTATACAAGTTGATCGAAAGCTATTCAAAAGTGCGACAAATTTTTATGTGCACCCCGAACGGCGCAACCCTGTCTCACGCAGAAGAGAATGGCGTATCACAGGGTGCTGTGCTCAGCCCCCTCTTGTTACAATCACCCTGATACAAATAGTACGAAACCCGTCACAAAGAGTACGCATCACGCTTTATGGAGACGATATCTGCATCAGGGGCAAATCCAGATTGCGCCACGTCACGCAGCGACGTCGTTCACTGAAAAAAAGTGTTGCCATGGCATTTACCAGAGAAAAAAAATGGCCAAATATCTGCTCTTTCTGGATGGGAAACTGCTACCATACGTGTGGACACTACGATTCCTCGTCATTGTCATCAACCGAAACCTCTCTTGGACACTCCATGTTAAAAAACTCCGCGCGAGAAAAGAACCAGCATCGCAAACTTTCAAGTTCATGGCAGGAACACGTTGAGGCTGCAATTGTCTTTGTATGGTTCCCCTTCATGAGGCCTCTGTTGATGGTCTTTTGCGAAATAGTTTACTGATTTTGCAGAACATGTCGCCTACAAATAAGAGGGCGCTGGAAGCGGCGCGAAACACCTGCCTGCGGATCTGTTTTGACATCCCGAACAGCTCCTCCACCTCGGGAACAGTTGCGGAAGCAGGATGTCTTCCGTACCGAAGTTACTGCCGCACAAGTAACGGTTCTAACCCATTTAGGTAATGTACTTCAGGGAAATAAATATTTTCTGCACGAACTCCTTACAACCCACAGCAATTTCGGCTTTGGCTAAGCTGTGCAGCTACTCCATCTCCCTGCCATCAGTCAGCAACGTAAACTACTGCCTCCAACTTTTCCTTCTTGGACTACTCACCTCTTGTAATCGAACAGTTCAAACCGAGTGTCGCTGCGAAGAACGGCGTGCCGCAGGCTGCGCTGCTACAAGGGGCCGTCAACTACTTAGCTTTGAACATTCGCAAGACACACATACCTTCACTGATGGCTCAGCTTCTCACGACTTCTCAACATTTGGCCTTTATGTGCTCTCATCAGGCCAAATGATTTCATGGCGACTACAGCATAGGGCATCCTCCACCACAGCAGAGCTATACGGAATAAAAGAAGCTGTCTCCTAAATCCTGCGCCATAACCCAGGACGTTGGGTAATATTCACTGGACTCGTAAGGAGCGCTACAACCTTGTCCAACCTGCCGAAGAGAAATCGCCATCCAATTTCTCATGGCATTAGATAAATGTACCACTTGGCTGTTGCTGGAGGCCACTGCATAATTTTTCAGTGGACTCCAGCTCACTGCGCCATCCTGGCCAACGAGAGAGCAAACGAAACGACCCGCCAAGGTCTACAGCACTGAACTACAAGCGAATCTTCTTCACTAAATGAGATGCGCCCCAACTTGCCAAAGGATACACCCAGGACGACAAAAACCGCATCTGGAACTCGCTTTGTCATCATTATTGCCTTCTTCATTCCAACGAGCCAAAGCTCAAATCAAGACTACCACTCGGGCTTCCGCGTCATCTAGCAACAATTTATTATCGCCTTCGCCTTTATGTTGCATTTACGAAGAGTCTACGATAACATTTCAAGAAAGCAGACAGTCCGTAATGTGACACGTACGGCTCAATCCAGACTGTACTTTATATTCTTTTCGACATTCCAGCGTACGCCAACGAACGTGTGCACTATGAACAATGCATGCAGTCCGTCGCGAAAGTGCCACTCACAGTGGACCCTACATTAGATCCTTTAGGCTGCTACAGAGAGCAGCGATATGCAATGATATTCTTATTTGGCTGTTTAGAAGCTATGGGTTTAGACAAACTCTAAATTGCCCGAACACTTCTTCACCCTCCTGTACATGCACGGAACCTCACTCTGGTCTTATGCAAAGAAGCCATCATGCGTTGCAACTGTTGCGTTGCAATCCTCTTCAATGAGCACACTGTTTTCTTTCACCCTTCTTTCATCTTAACTCCCCTACTCCCACTCCTACGCAGAGTACCATTAAACAGCTCTCTCTTATTAATTGAATAAATTTTTTACTGGTCCTGAAATTCCAACCTTTATCGAAAGGATGTCTTCTATTATTTCATTCTCATTCACCACTGTAAACTTTCTGCAGTGAGGGAGCAGCCGGGGTGGATAACAGATGCTGAAAATAAGAATAGTTCCAGAAAGAAGTCCCACTGCGTTGTCTGGACTAGTCGTGGAGGTGCACTCCTTTCTGTCGACTTCAAGGGCGACGAGGTGGATGTCGCCCACACCTGAACGAGCATGAGAACAAAATTACTAGCACGTAACACTAGTGAGTTAAAAGTTTTGTTGTGTTTGTTCAAGACTAACTGCGCATACAGCAAATTTGGTGCCATAGGGACAGCATCAGACATTATACTCAGTCCACCCTTAATGTGACAGATTAGTGAAGGCTCTCTGCGCAGTTTAGCCAGCACTTTTTGCTTTCGAACAGGCCTTTCTAGCAAGCTGCTGGTTCGAGGAAATCCAGGCCCGCTTCGCGCAGTTTCAGTTCGCTGCTGCCATACCGGTCTTCGGAGTTATGAAGCCAAACTACGGCCAGTGCAGCAGGAACATAGAACTAGCGGGCCGACAGGCTAGCACGGCTGCAGTGTGGGGAGCCGGGCCGAGTAGTGCCGACCGAAGAGCTCAGGAGAGTTCCGAACAGACGAAATAGGCGCGGCAGAGCGCGCGCGCAAATGGTTAAGACGTGCTCAAGATATCCCTGCAAAGACGGAGGGAGAGGCGAAGGTACCTACTGCAGGTAGACGCTTTACGGCAGTGAACACGCGAGCTCATCGCGATGTGGGCCAATCGAGCCCTTTGGGCCGTTTTAAAACTGGAGAGAGGCCACGTATTCAGCAAGACGATGTGTGCGTGCTACTTTTGGGACAGTAAGAATGTTAAGAAGAGCGAGGCAGGTTTTATTCAACAGCGGAAAACTCACTGAACGAGCACTTCGGGGTGCATAGCTGTCACACCACATCTGAAAGCAAACCGCACGAAAGCACGACAGCACGTTATTTATAACAGCCGGAAGCGCGCGATCGGCTCGCATCAAAACGGGCTCGCGTGTTCCCTTCACCTGTGTGTACAAGCATACAAGGCCACCTCTCGAGGTAGGAAGGAGTGAGCTCATAAAAGGAACGCACAGAAGAAAGTCTGCAGTGATGTCACCCCTTGTTTTGAGCGCTGAGGAAAGCGGGCGAGCACTGCTCGAAACGAATCCTCGACCGGCCCGAGGCGAGAAACGTACTCCGGCTGCCGCGGTGTGCACCCCAAGACGGCTCGAACAAAACTCTCCACGCTTCTTTCATTGTAAGGAGATAGCGCCACCCAGCGTCGGTTGTCGGGCCGAAGAAGAAAAAGCACGAGTAGCGCGTGCGGAGGAGTACGGCGGAGCGGGTGGAAGAATATTACGGGGCAGAGAAGAGAAGAGCGCGGTCGGCGACGGACGTGGACGAGTTCTGCGGGCTCCCCGAGTTACCGGGCTTGGGCCTCAGCCACGGACGTCCGGGCCACCAGACCTGGAAACCAGACCTGGAAAGTGCCGCCGCGGTGGCTCAGTGGCTATGGTGCTCGGCTGCTGGTCCGAAAGACGCGGGCTCGATCCCGGCCGCGGCGGCTGAATTTCTTTGGAGGAGAAATTCGAGGCCCGTGTACTGTGCGATGTCAGTGCACGTTAAAGAACCCCAGGTGGTCGACATTTCCGGAGCCCTCCACTACGGCGTCTCTCATAGCCTTAGTCGCTTTGGGACGTTAAACCCCATAAACCAAACCGAACCAGACCTGGAAAGCCGTCGTCGAGAGCCTCAGCCACCAGACCCAGGCGCCACTCTACTCCGTCCATCCGACAGCTTCTCCACACGGGCCGCCTCTGGCGCCTGCGTAGCGTACCCGGGTTACCTGACCTGGGGATCGTGCCCGGAGCCCACAGACGCTGCCTATTTCCTTCGGCAGCGTTGAGGCCAACGTGGACAACGCCGGCAACAGTGCGTCGACACTGGGACGCCCAAAGACTGCCTAAAGACTGCCCGACGCCCAACCACTCCTCCTCGCTCGACGCTCGTGTAAGAGACAAGTGTGCCTTTCCTTTCCTGTACTTTCCACGAGGATTTTGTTCTGTTCTCCCATTTCTTTTTCCTCTTGTTGCGTTGTTCTCTTGTCTCTTTCCTCTTTTCACTCCAATACCGAAATTAGAGTTTCCTTTCCTACAAAAGCCGCCTCGTTTATTTCTTATACATTTGATGTACGCGTCTTAACGCGTAAATTTAACCTGCAATCTTTCGCTTCCTCAAAGTCACCCACCAAGTACCGAGAGGAAAATGTAAGCAAAAATAGTAAACACGTAGTACACCTACCTTAATCAGGCGCACTTTATTTGAGAATACAGCCACTTCCATCAATCCAAGCCTCGCCGTCTCCTCACCAACGCGAAAAAACAAAATGGTGAGAGGTCACGAAAAAAACAAGGCCTGCGCAAACTGACCACGGCGAGATCACGCGAGAAAGCTAAACATTGCACGAAGAGTTCGCGCGGCGACAAACGCCAAAGTATCGCGATAAGTCACCGGTCGTATGACGTTTCCGAACGGGAGCTAATCAGAAGGCCGAGCACTTTGTTGATTTTTTTTGTACTTCGCCTTGTTCTACCTTTTCACCCTTATTCATGCCAAAGGCAGCGTCTTCTCCGAATGACACTGAGGCCCCGTCAAGATTGAGAAAAGAATGGCCGTCAAAGCGACGGCTAGTTTTTACAGCGTATGACAGTAGCAAGAGTTGGTTCGTCACGCACGAAGTCTTCAATGTGTGCCAATAGTGTCGAGTGGTAGCGTTCCGCTGAAAGGCCGGCAAAGAACTCAACAAGCGCGGCGTGCTGGCGAGTGAGTAGCCCCTGCTTACGAAGCTCGTCGCAGCTCTGAAAGAGACTGGCGACTTCGCCAACAGTGCGGAGATCTCGCGACAGCAGCATCTCAAAGGCCTCAGCCTCGATGCTTTTCAGAATATGCTTAATGTTCTCAGCATTAGACACCTGGGCGTTGACGCGCGAGCAATGGTTAACCACATCTTGAATGTAGCTTGGAAGATCTCATCCGACTGTGGGAGCACTCGCGCAAGCGGTGTCCCGCGCGTAGCTTACGCACAGCAGGACGTCCGAACATTTCGGCGAGGTTCGGCTTGAAAGCGGTCCACGTGGGCAACTCTGGTCAAATAAAACATGACGTTGTTTAACTTGGTGGTATCGTCCCACTTGTTATGTGTGTTCACCCACTCGTGTAATGTGAGGCAGCCGTCAGTGTCGTGATAGTCAGAGCCGCTGAGGAGGGCGGAGTCCCGCCGGCGGATGGAGCCGGAACAAAGGAGTGCTGAGCAAACCTGCGCGGTTGCTGGCTTTAGTAGTAGTAAGTGGTTTAATAAACATGTTAAATGGCAGGGACAGATTTTCGCCAGCCCCGGCATCTGCTATCGCTACGGGAGGAACGTGAGCTGGGGCAGCGGAAATAAAGGATAGCAGGCAGGATGTAGAAATGAAATGAAACAGGTGAGGGGACAGTTAGAGAGGACAGGGGCAGCGGTACACTGTAAAAAATCTATTTACATATTAACATTGGTACAGGTCGCACGCGCACGATGATCTATTTGAGCACAGTACAGACACACGCGCACGACACAATGCACAGTAAAGCTGGAGTGCGACGTCCAGCTGTTCATCGTCCAAGGTAGCACACGTGGAGCGTTCGGTCACAGCGCTTCACTACCTGGCTGAGAAGAGACGGGACGTCAAGCCCGTCTGTTCGACGAATGCACAGAGGCTCACCATTGTTCGCTCACGGTTGTGCTCACTGCCCTGCGGCCACAACAGCGACGTGAGAGCGTCTGGGAGTATGCCCAGCGCCCTGATGGCCGCTATCATGTCATAGCGAGCATCGGCGAACACGGTACAGCGAAGGAGCAGGTGCTCTATAGTTTCCGCGGCACCGCGTCCGTCGCACACATCATTCGTCGCGAGCCCTTGACGCACCCGTGGTTCCCCGGGCCACACACATCCAAAGCGCACACGAAGGATTATTGCGCTCTGTGCCCGCATCAGGGAGCGGCAACCGGTAATGCTACGAATGCGCTCACATCCTGCGATACGTGGATCGGGGTGCTGCCATCGGAGATGGCCCTGGGTGACAGCACGCATGTCCTCCATTGCAAGGGGAAGGTTGCTGGTAGGCAGCTGATGTGCGGCGGTCGCGAATTTGTCAGCTTCCTAGCTGCCGTCGGTCTCGAAGGGGACCGGACACTCACTGAGCGCGCACGGCGCATCAAAGCTGCGCTAAATGTTCGATGCGCGATCTGATGTCACGCACTAATGGGGTGCTACGGCCGATGGTCTGCAGGCGGCTGACGGCGGCGCGGGAATCACACGGTGGAGGGAGGAGGGTGAGCAGTAGATCCAGCCCAAGCCGGATCCCCATCAGCTCCGCCGTGGTGGAAGAGCCCAGGAAGCCGGTGTGTTGCTGGCTGTGCAGTCGCAGGGCGGGGATGGTGGCCGCCGGTGCAAGCGAACAGCTGTCGCCAGCCACTTAGCCGTCTGTGAACACGTTTGAATCGAGTATGTACTTTCGCGAAAGACGGGACGAAAACAAGGAATCACAAACGACATGTACAAAGCGCAACTTCCAGCGGTGTTTGCTTACTTTGGATGCAACATGTAAGAAATCTTGCTTGGCAGACCGTACTGGCAATGAAATTAAGGCACGTGATGACCGGGTCCACAGTCTTCTGAGTGGACGGAACAGAGCCCAATGTAGGAGAAAGATACTCAATTAAAACTCTAATCTGGGCAAGTAGGTGCATAGCTTGAAAGCTTGACTTGCGCGAAAGACGGGACAAAAACAAGACCCGGCCATCACGTGCGTTAATTTCATTGCCAACACGGTCTGCCAAGCAAGATTTCTTACACATTGCATCCAAAAGAAGCAAACACCGCTGGAAGTCGCGCTTTGTACATGTCGTTTGTGTTTCCTTGTTTTCGTCCCGTCTTTCGCGCAAGTACATACACCTTTCAAGAATTGAACCAACCCGCCCAGATTAGAGGTTTAATTGAGTATCTGTCTCCTAGATTGGGCTCTGTTCTGTCCACTCAGAAGACTCTGGACCCGGTCATCACGTGCCTTAATATCATTGCCAGCACGGTCTGTCATGGAAGATTTCTTACATATTGCATCCGAAGGAAGCAAACACCGCTGGAAGTTGCGCTTTGTACATGTCATTTGTGTTTCCTTGTTTTCGTCCCGTCTTTCGCGCAAGTACGTACTCCTTTCAAGCTATGAACCAACTCGCCCAGATTAGAGTTTTAATTGAGTATCTTTCTCCTACATTGGGCTCTGTTCTGTCCACTCAGAAGACTCTGACCCGGTCATCACGTGCCTTAATTTCATTGCCAGCACGGTGTGCCAAGCAAGATTTCTTACATATTGCATCTAAATGAAGCAAACAGCGCTGGAAGTCGCACTTTGTACATGTCGTTTGTGTTTCCTTATTTTCGTGCCGTTTTTCGCGCAACTACATACTCCTTTCAAGATATGAACCAACTCGCTTAGATTACAGGTTTTATTGAGTATCTGTCTCCTAGATTGGGCTCTGTTCTGTCCACTCAGAAGACTCTGGACCCGGTCATCACGTGCCTTAATATCATTGCCAGCACGGTCTGTCATGCAAGATTTCTTACATATTGCATCCAAAGGAAGCAAACACCGCTGGAAGTTGCGCTTTGTACATGTCATTTGTGTTTCCTTGTTTTCGTCCCGTCTTTCGCTCAAGTACGTACTCCTTTCAAGCTATGAACCAACTCACCCAGATTAGAGTTTTAGTTGGGGTGAACACGTGTATGACGGCTCTGGCAAGCTGCTGGACAAAGCAGAGTGGCGTGCTCCGCTTTCCCGCGATACTGTCGATCTCGCGCTGTACTTCCAAGGCAGCAGGCCAGGGCGCACAAGTGCCGTACGGGGGCGCGCCTTCAGTTATTTCCTCTTTCTCGAGCACCATCGCACCCATTCGTGAGCCGGGGTGGGAGCGAAAACGCTCTAGCAGCGAGCCGCCGTGCGGTGCGCAGTGGAGCCGAACTACTACCACTGTTTTATCCGGAACTGTTCAATCTTGATCGAACACTTCAGCATCTGGTTACGGCGAAAATTAAGACGCATACACTTTTGTACGACGAAACTGTATATAGTGCGTTTCTCTCCTTCAGACAAGTCCCTGGTCGGCGCCTTGCTGCTTGTACACCCTATGCCAGATAACTACCTAGCACTCATGAGGGACGCTTTCAATACTGCTTTTAGAGCAGTCCTTCAGCAGCATACTGAAGCTTCTCGCTTTCTTTTGAAAGCGCATGAGCCCTGCTCAGACCCGTCACAGCGCGTTCATCTGAAAGTTGCCCACCATGTAAGTCGCGGTCCGATACTTCGCACACCTTCTCAAAGATCTTGCATACAGCGTACCGACTCCGACTTGAAGCTCCTGCGCGCGTCTACCACATTCCTGCTACTCTATAAGAAGCCCACATGCAGAGCACCACTCTCATATGTAGTTGCTCGAGGAGTTTTCTGGGGCAAATTGGGTCTCACTCTTTCCGAAAGCGGATCTTTGATACCTTCGCCCACCCTGCAAGCAGCGCTACGCAAAAGCTCGTGGCTTCTCAGAACGTGTGGTCGCGCATGAACGCTAATGTTCGTGATTGGATGCGCGCATGTGTTTCGTGCCAGCATGAGAGTGTCCACCGCCACCCTATAACGCCAGCCACATCTATAACGCCAGCTACAGCTATAACGCCTCACTCAACTAGAATAAAGGAAAGATGCCTTGAGTTTCATGAAAAAAACAGCATGACCGCACAATTTTTTCGTTATATCAAACTAGCGAAACGCCAACAGTTCTCTGTGTTTCATCTGAATGAGAGAAGCCTAAGAAATAAGTTTGATCAATTAACTTTGTTCCTGTTCGTTTTAAACCACGATTTTGACTTGATAACTTATAGCGAGACATGGTTTAAATCACATGAGGAATCTCCCTTACTCCCCGGGTATGTGTGTCTGCCTGCTTTTCGAAAGAAGAAACAGGGCGGTGGCATCCTTGTGTATGTACGTTCCACTCATCAATATAAACCAATACCTGAATATAGTGTTATAAACGAAAACATTGAGTGCTTAACTCTGCAGTGTTAAGGCACATTGTTTACTCTTGTATATCGACCACCTTCGGGAACGGTGTCCGAGTTTTATCATTTTACAGAACAGCTACTTAATTTTAGTGTTAAAATTGAAATGCAAACCGTGCTTATTGGAGATTTCAATATAAATGCCTCACTGGACAAAGCAATTTACGTCAAGTTCCAAGAAATCTTCAAATCCTATGCATGCACGAACACTATACATTCACCTACAAGGATAACAGCTGAAACTGAAACCACCATTGACCTCTGCATTAGAAGCTTTCCTCCAGAACATGTTCAATCCGTGACCATAATATGTGCCGTGAGTGACCACTGACCAATATTTTGCATACTTCCTTGTAAAGTGCCACATACCCCGCCACATGTTTTTCTATCGCGGTCATACAGAAAAATACAAATGTTTTCATAGAGCAGCTTTCTGCCTGTGACTGGGAATTAGTGAAAAAGAACTAGACCCAAACAAAGCATACGACATTTTTCTTTCCATTTTAATAACTGCGCATAACAAGAGCTTTTCATTTAAAAGCCGGAAGGAAAATAGAAAGATCAGAAATCCGTGGATAACTTATGATCTGTATGAAAGAATCAAAGAGAAAAACAAGCTCTTTCAAGTATTTTTAAGTACAAGGGATCAAAATGACTTTACGATATTTAAAAAAAGCGTAACAAACTAAATGCCGATATCAAGAAAGCCGAATGCGAATGTTATGAAAACAAATTCTCAAATATTGTTGGCAATACGCAATTGATCTGGAAAACTATAAGGGAAATGATTTCACCAGCAAGTCCTGAAAGAAAGGTTTTGTTCCCCACAAAAGGATTAACTGGCCAGAATGTTGCAAATGTTTTCAATGCCCACTTTCTAGAAGCTGGAGCCCCAAATGTTTCTCTTATTACAACTCCATGTGAACAATACATAACATTACAATGCCCTCAAACAATATTTCTGGCCCCAACTTCGCCAGAAGAAGTTTTCAACATAATCATGTTATTGAAGAGAAAATGCGCAGCAGGCCCTGACGATATTAAAGTTGCTCCCCTCAAAGCCGTAGCTACTCTGATAACTCCTGTTTTCACGCTTATATGCAAATGTATACTTCAAACAGGGATCTTCCCCGAAGATCGCACGCTTTTCAGCTATTCACAAAGGCGGCTCTGTCGATGACTTGAACAACTGTAGGTCAATTTCTGTTCTTTCAGTGTTTTACAAAATCCGCGAGCACATAATAAACAAAAGATTAACCGCTTTTCTATCCCTACACAGCTTAATTAGAAGCGAGCAGTTCTGTTTTAGAAAGAACAAAACAACAGAAACTGCATTACTCTTCTTCAAAGAAAGAATCCTTGAAAACATGGAAAAACTAAAGCTTACCTTGGGGGTATTTCTAGACTACAAGAAAGCCTTCGATTCTGTTCAACATGACATATTATTAACAAAGCTCCCGTTTTCGGGAATCCGACGTACAGCACACATGCTCATAAAAAGTTATTTATTTTTGCAGGGAACAATATACAAAAATAAACGATACCAGATCTTACCAAGATGCTATTAAATGCGGAGCTCCACAGATCAATTCTAGGCCCAACATTATTTTTACTGTATATAAACGACATTGTAAACATCCCAGGCTGCTCCGAAATCGTATTGTATGCAGATGACACAAACGTACTTTTTTCAGGTTACGACGAAAGCTGCGTTTTTAAAACAGCAAATGAATGGCTGCGCCATTTAGATTCGTGGTTAAGTTCATGTAAGTTAGACCTAAACATAAATAAAACAAAATACCTGATTTTCAAACCTAAAGGTAACAAAAGAGAAAAGGACTCAATTTAAAATTCCGAAATAGTGTCATAAACCGAGCCACGACAAGTCGCTTTCTGGGTGTTACCTTTCATGAAAACCTACTCGTGGACAAGCACAAAGATGCTCTCAGAATTGAACTCTCTCGCGTTGTTGCAATATTAAATAGTTTACGATACTATTTGTCAATATCGGTAAAAAAACAAATTTACCACGTCCTCTTACATTCGCGCTTAACATACTGCTTTCTTGTATGGTCAAGTACAATGCAAAGAAACTTGACTTATCTACAGTCTCTCCAAAACCGCTCAATACGTGCTATTGGAATTATTCCGAAAATGGAAAATGGCTCTCCACATTTGAAGACTTACGGTACAGTGGATATTAGTAAGCTAATTAAATATAAAATATCCCTCGAAATAATGCGCCAGTGGACAGGTCAACATTTGAAGCAAAATACTGTAACAAATCTACCCCCTATGAATTTAGACATAATACAGTGCAAAAACCCTGATCACATACGAACTTTGGAGACCACAGGTTGAGCACTCAAATTCCAAGACTTCTGAATCATTATCCTGCCATCTCTGAAGTACTATCTGCCAATCCGTAACAACACAAAATCAAGAAAACAATGAAACTTATGTACCTTATGGAGGTATAGGTGAAATTTCCCTGCATCTTATGTATCCTGTTTTTTTGTACAAATGCAAATATTAAATGTGTAAATGCAATTACGCTATTTCTTATTTTGTCTGATTTATTTGATTTCTGATGTACATAACCTGGTATTTTCTTTGCATTTCAACCTATAGTATCTTTTTGTCTCTTGCAAATATGTTGTACATACATGGTTTAAATGCATTGTCTATAATTTCACTGTTACGATCTGTTTGTATGTACTTTTTACACGTGTTTTCAAACCCTGTAAATAGTTGCCTCTGCTGTCAAGGGTCGGATGGCCTCGTTAGGCGGTAAACCACCTTTAACCTACTCACCCAGGCAGAATTTTAAAAAATTTTGTCCCAAATAAAAAACTGACTTACTTCGCTTACATCTTCCGCCCAGCGCCCGCTTTGATACAGTTCCCATCAACCTAGCCGGATCACTTCCATCTTGCAAACGTCATCGGTCCTTATCTGCATGGACGAGGACAAACGTTTACAGGAAGCAACACCACTACCCGATATTGCTGTCTACACTGTCGCCTCTGCTTTCCTTTCTACCTGGCTAGCCCGATTTGTATCTCTTTCTATAATCATGACGGTACGCAGCAGACAGTTCTTGTAGTCTTCCTTCGCTGAGCTTCTTCGCCTTCTCGGCACAACTCGCCTGCGCATCACTGCGTATGTCCAACAGATGGATGGTCTAGTGGATCGCTTCCACCACCCCCTGCAGACCGTCCTCACCGCCGATACTGCACCAACAGAGTGGGTTCAGCGCCTTTGCCATTAGGCTTTGCTAACCTCGCTGCGCGCCGAAGGAAGGCAATCATGTGTGAGTGCGCGGTTACTGAAGAAAAAGTGACTGAGAATTGAGCCGTGATGCGTTATTCTCATCTCCGGTGAAAAACTCGAGATAGTCCGCTACCAGGAAAGTGGCTGTTGCACTCTGAAAAATATAGGAATAATAGTTTAAGAGCGTTGTAGCTGTGTACAATGTACGTGCGCCTAGACTCGATTCTTCTGTATTGCTCACTAGTTCATCGACAGATTACTGCGAACGTGTGAGAGATTACTCTGATTTGACGCACGTACTTACGTTCGGCGTGTGTGTATACTTAAACCTGTTTCTTTTTTCAACCTTGCTACAAGAATCGTTGGCGTGCACCTAGTTCGTCCTTGGATGGCGGGCAGGATGATCGTGCCGTGCAAGGTGCTGCTGCTAGTGACGCGTATGAGCATATACTTGCCCCAGGTTTGGAAGACACGCAAGCAGATCGGAGTTATTATTAGGATCTTCACTTTTCTCTTTCCTTTTCAATGATTGCCACCTCAGTATAAACTACATGTGAACGGAGTTCAGTTTTAGTCTTGAAGGCTATGGAACTCGGGTTTCCGTGCCTATTATTGTTCATGTCGTCTTTGCCAATAGGATTTGTTTTACGTTGCACGTTCCTGCACGCTGCAAATGGCACACAAAGCTGGAAACTGGTGCAATTATGAATGGAAACTGTCCAGACAAACAATGAGGTATTGAAAGCGACTTAGCCTGATATCAGAAGGTAAAGGAGCAACGGCCTTTACATTTACTCTGGTGTTTAGGCTATGCGCGCGTAAATGCAGAATTTTTATTTTTGTTGTCCTTGTGCAAGTAACTCTGTTTAAGAGAGATTGAGGACCCTGTCAATTTTGCTGCTTTATTAGTGTTCATTGTTTGCTTGCATCATGTGTTTGTGCGTCCGTGCGTGTCTATGAGCATTTTGTACAGTTGTTTCCTTTATCCACATGTCATACTTAGCATGTTGATATGAGCCCTTTCAGTTCAGTTCAGTTCAGTTCAGTGCATTTATTTCAGTCATGTACAATGGCTGAGGAGAAAGGAAAAAAAGCCGCGCACGCGGCTTGACAAAGCTCCCATCTCCCGTAGCGGCTTGGCACGGCGATGACAGGCAGCAGTAAAACAATATCAAGAGAATGCATGAAATAACAAATATGTACAATATCTTCATAACAGATCACCAGAATAGTCTCGGTACTGTTACACACACACAAATGATAGTTTAATCACAGCACATGGATACTTAGTTTATTTTACAGTTGGATATGATTCATTGTTTTGTAAGAACATATTTCTGATAGCGTTATATGAAACGGAAAGAATGGATTGATTAGTGAAAGCATTTCTATTAAGGAAAGATGGCAACACATACCTGAGAGTTTGAAAACCGTAATTTGTGCGTGGACAAGGTACATACCAATATTCGTAGTGTCTTGTGTTGTGAACAGTGGTATTTTCCTGTGGATTCGCAAGGTCAGCAAAAAATGTGGTGTCACTATGTACCTGAGATTTGTACTGCTGAATTACACGGTACTGATGAATAACCCTTACATCCATAATGCGGTATTTTGCAAATAGAGCACTCGTATGTGCTAAGTATGTGGCACCCGCAATTGCTCTGACTGCATTTTTTTGTAATGTCAAAACCTTCTGAATATTAGTTTGCGTCGTTGTACCCCAGACCAAGTGGCAATATTTAACATGAGAGTCAAAGAGGGCATGGTAAATAACAAGTTTTGTCCTAGTAGGTATCATGCACTTTAACCTTCTGAGTATGCCGACAACGCGAGCTAGCTTACTCTCCATTTGCTCGATGTGGTAGTCCCATAACATAAATTCATTGAAGTGAACGCCAAGTGTTTTTACAACATTAGTTATTTCTATTATATTACCACCCAATACTAAATCTGTATGTACAGCCCATTTGACATTTTTAGCTCTAAAAAATATCGCCTTTGTTTTCCGTGTGTTTATTAGTAGGGAATTTTTTTCAGACCATGAGTTAAGTTTGCCCAACACGCTATTAGCCTTTTCTACTATATCATTTGCGTTGGTGCCGGACAGAAATAAAGTAGTGTCGTCAGCGTAAATTACGTATTCCGTTTCGGAGTCAATCTGTACTAAATCATTAATATATACATTAAATAATAAGGGACCAAGGATACTACCTTGAGGTACACCATGCTTTATTTTATTGTAAGTAGAGCGATGATTATCTATAGAAACGTACTGATATCGGTCAGTTAAATAGCTGGTGATAAGAGATAGTGCTTTGTTCCGGACACCGTACGCAGAAAGTTTAAGAAGAAGAGTTTCGTGATGAATCCTATCGAAGGCTTTGGAAAGTCTATGTATATTCCAAGGGTTATTTGTTTACATTCAATATTATTTAAGATTATTTCTTTTTGCTTCAGGAGAGCCATTTCAGTAGAGGACTTAGGTCTAAATCCAAACTGTCTTGGAGTTATCACGTTGTATTTTTCAAGAAAATTGGAAAGTCGTAAATGTATTGTTTTTTCCAAGCCCTTAGAAAAAATAGGCAATATAGACACTGGTCTATAATTACCAAGATCGTTTTTCGAACCACCTTTATAAAGAACAACTACTTTTGCTATTTTCATGTCCGAAGGGAAAATGCCGGTACTCAAAGACAAGTTATAAATATAAGTTAAAATTGGGCAGATAATGTCCAAGACGTACATAACAGGCTTCATTTTCAGTCCAAAAGCATCTTCACTGTTTGTATTGTTCATGCCTTTACATATATTAAGCACCTCATTTTCGTCACAACATGTTATAAAAATACTGTTACTTGTACGATTCGTAATGTACTCCAATGCCATATTGTTGTGTTCACTATCAACAAGTCCACTGAAATAGCTATTAAACTTATTTGCGAGTGCGAGTCCACTATAACTAATGCCTTCCATTGTAATACTGTCAATTGTATTTGTAGAGTTAGGGTTCAAGACTCGATTCAACCTATTCCAAACTTTCTTTTGATCGGTCAAACCAGCGAACATGTTAAGGTGATATGCATTCCTCGCTTTTCTTAAAGTTAAGTTCAGTTTGTTTCGGTACCTCTTGAACATTGCCCACGATTCTGGACTGCGACTTTGTAAGAATTTCTGATAGAGGGAATTTTTCCTGGCAATCATTCGAAGAATATGCGATGTAATCCAGGGTTTACGAGCTCGTTTTGGTTTCTTTACATCTTTGTACGGAAAACTGTTACGATATATACAAGCGAATATCTTCAGAAAACAACTAAACGCTATGTCAGCAGTCAATGCAGCAAAAACTGGTTCCCAGTTGACGTTCATTATTTTGCGTCGAAATGTTTCTAACGTGGTTGGGGTGATCTGCTGTATTTTTATATTTGTTTGTTTACAGTTTGTTTTTAATACAGGCACACTATTACATACGATGTAAACAGGCAGGTGGTCACTAATAGCATAATTAATAACCCCGGTTGACAGCACATTTGTTGCGTTATTTGTAATCAGCAAATCAAGAAGTGTTGCCGTAGTGGGTGTTATGCGTGTAGGTAATGCCACAACGTTTACAAGACAATATGATTCCATTAGTAATGATAGTCGTGACTTTCTGGGTGTATTTTCATGCATATCGACATTGAAATCACCACCTATATATGCAGTGTAATTATATTCAGTGGCAAATTAAAAAACATGCTCCATATAGTCAAAAAAGTTCTCAACACAACCTTTAGGGGGGCGATACACAACAGTGAAGAGGTTCTTATTGCTACAAACTGAGAGCACCTCATAATCAGGTGTAACCGAAGTAATCTCATCAACCCTTTCACACTGAACACTATCAAGCACAAACAAAGAAACGCCTCCACCTCTTCTGCTTGTTCTGTTTAGGAAGTAAGACTGATAGTTGAGCAGCTCAGGACAATCAACTTTGTCTTTGACCCATGTCTCAGTAAGCATTACCACAGAGAACATGAATTTAAACTGTTCAAGGAATGCACGTAAAATGTCATGTTTATCGCGAACAGACTGAATATTCAAACATAGCACTGAAAAATGGTTAGACTGACCCTGAACCTCATTATTAATATCATTCGGAGAGAGGTAAGTATCACCCATCTAGAAGGAACTAATTACAATCAAGAGCAGTGACTCACTGCAACAGCTTCCTCAAATCATCATCGCATCGAATCACGTGTGCCAGTTCCCCGTTCGCCTTTCGTACAAGCACTTTGTTGTTCCGGTGCCAGGCATACTTGTAGGCATTCGCATCAGCCCATTTCTTTGCAGAATCGAGAAGCGTTCTGTTCAACCGAGTCAGGTTTTCTACGATTGAGACCTCAGAGTCAGACGTTCTGAGTGATTTGCCTTTCAAAAACCATTGATCTCTGAGCTTCTGGGAAGTGAAACGAACTAGCACACCTGGAACTTTGCCTTGTTTCGCGGGAAGCCTGTGTACGGCATCCACATCGCCTTCGCACAGCTCAGGAAGCTCAATTGAGTGGGCCACATCATTCACTTTTTCAAGCAAATTCTCACCATCTGACTCCGAAATGCCATGGAATACCAAATTTTGCCGTCTACTCCTCCACTCCAAATCGTTCACAGTGACCTTCAGATGATTCACTTCCTCATTGTTACTACAACTTTCAAGGACAACAACTCGCTTTCGAAGTTCCTTAATCTCTGCCTCTTGTCTAGCCATTGTTTTTAACACTTCATCATATTTCTCTGACATCATATTGATCGACTTGTCAATATTGTCAACTTTTTCTGGAAGATGTTCAAGTTTCTCAAGTCTCGCAAGGATAGCACTGAGAATGACAGGTATATTGACTTCGTCTCCCTCCTTGCCGCCTCCCGCCCCTCTGAGGCGTGACGAATAGCATGTGCCACATTTCCAGACCTCGAAAAAAGCCTCAGCCTTTCCCTTCGCAGCAGCCTCAGACACCCCTGAACATTTTCCTAGGTGGAACAAGTTGCTACATTCATTCAGAATATAAACTTAAATCAATTACTGTTGTGCTGAATTCTTATGCGTGACAGGTGCATGTGTTAAACATTTATTTGCATTGCATCGGCGTGTGATATAAACTGTTTTATGGCATAAAAACACCATTCAGGATATCAGTTCATAGTGCGGCATGTAGATTTTCTATGTTTTCCTACGCCTGTACGCTGACCGGAAAACAAGTCCTAAAACCAAGAAAATGAAGATATTCGCATGGAAGTTTTGTGCCTTTTTTTTCATAGCGTCTTTAATTTGTAAAACGTCCTGAAGGCCTCATGGTGAACGAATTACAATACTGAGCATAACACAGATTAACCTAATACATTACACAGAATATACATTGCACAGAATACTTGTCCATTCATTTAAATTCTGAGCCTTTTATATCTTTCTAAGAATTTCAACCCCAGCCGCGACTTGCGTTCCAGCAGGAGTTTTCGTTATGGAACACCAGAACATGAACCGGAGACATATGGTACTTTCATTTCATGATATTGTTTGCTTGAATTGCTCGCGAGGAATAATAACCCGCAGCCAGTTGGCTCGGGTTTCAGTGTATTTCCAAAATCAGAGTACATTTGCTTTCATTTGAGGAGAACAAAGCATTATGAAGGAACAGAGCTGAAAAGAAACAGGACATAAATAAAGACACATACGAACGCTAACGAACAACTCGGCTGCTAGTCAGCACTCGTGTGCGTGTCTATTCTCTTCTGTTTCGGTCTTTTTGCACTGTGCTCCTTCATAATGTTTAGTCACCAACTCGCCCAGCATCGTATACCTTACAGAACAACACAGTACTACAAGAGATGGATTCTGAGTCGGCGCCACTTCCTGTTCAACATTCTTCGAATAAATAGGCGCCTAAGAATTCTGTGTTCCGTTTGCGCCTCCCCATTGTTGGAAATATCGTTTAGCAAGAAAAAATAAAGCGCGGTGGAATCTTTAGTTTTGACGCCCTGAAAGCATCCATGGGAGCAAAACCCTCCGTTCATTTTTCCTACTCCGTGGTAAAGCAAGCGCTTCAGGTCAGTTTCTCATTCTGAGACGTGGTAACTGTCCGCGCAAGCTGTGTTCTGAGAGCTAGGTTCAAGCTTCACCTGCGATTACGAGAGCGCCCCTGTAGGCAGCACGCTGTTGGGTTGCGGCCGAAGTGCCGGAGACATCGGCTGGTATCTGTGGCGTGAATACAGTGAGAGGAGGAAACGTTGAGTGCTTGTCTGAAGGTCTTGACCATAAGCGGGCGTATCTTCGGGCCCGCGTATCAGTGCACGGCGCAGCCACTTTCATGTGAAACGTTAGCTCGCTGACGGTCACTGCGTCATCGCGCTTATCTGCTGCGAGAGGGTCAAAACAATAAAAGGATAAGGGCGACTTTGCCTGACCTTTGTCTAAGCTCGAAATACAATACAGGAGGCGGCACATACCTTGAGGGTTGGCGGCTGGCAAAGGAGTTTCCTGTACAGAGGTATGTGCACTAGAAGGTGCCATTATACGATGCTATATAAAGACCGACTGCTTGCGCGGATCTCTTTCGGCATATGCCTACAAAACTTCGGCGTTTATATCTAGTTTGTTTATTGTCAATGTTGTTGCCCTTGCCCTACTAAAGTGCTCGAGCAGAGAAGAAAATGAGCGAGAAAGGACAGCCAACAAAGCGTTACGGAACTGAAAATGCTCCCTGATGCTCATGATACTTCAATTCAGTGAGCCAGATTAGGCTGACTTCTTCGGCGAGAATGACGGCAGATAACATCGGATCACATTAGGCCGCCATTAACCTAACCAGTCTTACTATTCGCCCCCGTCGAAAAAATCTGCCTTAGAAACCGCTGTTTCAAGCTACCAGGCAATAAGCTTTCAAATAATATAACCAAATAATATAACCAAAACCCAAAATGGTTCATATTTTATTTTTTGGAACTCTCATATAATACAAAATATTAGCACCGTGAGTACTCAGAAACAGTTTCGCATACAATACAGTTACAAAATCATTGCTTCCAAGCAGTACGAGGGACTTTTGAAAGAGCATTGACGAGTTTTGAATAACAACCTCCTGATAAATAAATTCGAATCCACAATCGCCTACAGGAAGTAAGAATGCATGAAAGCGATATTTATTGCGTTCAGACCAGTTAAATAGATAGCTTACATTCACCTCAGTTATAAAGAGATGAGAAATAAAAGCATTTCAGTAGAGTGGAACAGGTGTCCGCAAGATCTCTTAACCAGAGCTGATTCTTTTGACTCTATGTTTTCTTCACAGCATTTAATTTGAGAGCCATTTATTTCTACGTTTACTTTTTTGTATTTTGCATCTGAGCCTTGTATT
The DNA here is from genome assembly GCF_055824585.1 of Amblyomma mixtum. NCBI lineage: Eukaryota > Metazoa > Arthropoda > Arachnida > Ixodida > Ixodidae > Amblyomma > Amblyomma mixtum. The sequence continues at coordinate 143,333,420 of NC_143012.1, read as the reverse complement.
TATTGCTGTATTTTGTGTTACAACTTTTATTTAACATTTTTCAATTTTGCTAAACCTGTTCTTTTTTGCATATATTATGTATTCGCCCCTCCTGCTTGGGCCTACTGTAGGCCTGCAGTATGTTCTAAATAAATAAATAAATAAATAATTTCAAGGATTATTCTTCTAATGGTCCTTGCGCAATTAAACCAAATTTTTAATCGGTAAATGCTATTCCACTGGCACAGCTGGAATAATACTATGTGTTTCAAAAGCTCAGTAACAATAGAACGACAGAATGACTCTAAATAAACCACTCCGGCTTGTATGTCTGTTTTCAAATGTTATTGGTGAGTAGAAAGAGTCCCATAAAATTACGGCATATCCCATAAATTCATGAGGATAGCCGCAGTATGCTAGGAGGCGTACACAGGCAGTAGGTCATTTAATGAATGCTTTAAGAAAAACCAAATTTGCTACTATAATATCAATTTGCCTCGTCCGGGAAAGTTTGCTGGTTATACATAGGCGCAGGTATTTCTATTCTGTTAACTTCATTTGCATTCTGTTAACCATTAACTGTTCTCAGCAACGTGCACAAATAGGAGAGGACTTCACTTCCGTACAATTCTGTAAACATTATCTTTCAAAATAAAGTAACGTTTGATGTTGAATAGACCAAGCACTTTGTTTTGCAAGGTATTTTTGTGTACTTGATCATCTGCTGCGCAAATCTTTTCCGACAATGCACTCATCTGAGTGCACCTTAACATTTACTGAATGTTCTGTAGCAACACCGTTGTTAACTAAAAACTAAGACAAGCAATCGCAGACCCAATCTCTGGGGATGCCTTACTCGACAGGGGCACATTATGAGGTTCCACTTTTGCTGACGGCAAGACGTCTGATTGAAAAAAAAATGGCAGTGATTAAGCTCTGGTTAAACCTGTAGGATTGCGAGAGCAACGAGGAGAAAAAGAGAGGCGGCCCCGGCACGCTAGCTATGCGCCGCCACTGCGCATGCGCAACTGGCGAGCGCGGCGGCGGCACCTCTATGTCCCCCATCCAACGACGGCGGCGGCGCGCCAGATGTGCGCCGTGTGACGTCACTGCGCCTCGCATATGTGCAGTATGGCCTTTCATCAGCTCCGCGAAATGGCTCGGCGACTCGCGTAGTGTTGCTTTCTCAACAATAGGCTGCGATCTACATCAGTATCTGGTTGTTTTTTATACAGTGAACAAATTTGTGAACGTGAAGGCGACGCATCGGACACTGAAGAAATGTGCGTGAAGTTTCGTTAATATCATCTAGATTTTAGTGTTTTGTGCTTGTCCTTCATATAATTTCGCCGCGTGACACACCGGTGAATCCGCTGCTGAAATAGTGAATAAGTCCCTATTTCTTTTATTTCACTTGTCTGCTGCACGAAGGCATACATGCTCTCAACTAAACGTGTAATTCCACAACAGCCGCATTTCAAGTCACTTTGGAGATTTATAGCAGCTCCTGCCCCTTTAAAAAAGAAAATAAATTGTACCGCAGTCCCGCCCACGTCAATCAGCAAACATAGCCGGTGAACTACGTTGTCGCACCGTTCGCCTTCTCACCGGAAATGCGTCGTCGTCAGCATGATATCCTCCCCTCCAACCGCGTAAAGCCATACAAAACCCCCAGGTGGTGTGTTCACTCTGTTACCAAGGTCGCTCCTTCTTCGCCGAAGTATGATTGTAATACCGCCTTTTGAATTAACTCGACGTCGCGCTGCCGCCGCCTTCATCGCTGCCTAGCCGATGCCTGCTGATGTTGACCCAGAGCGCCCTAGCCGCCTTACAATTTGTTTATGAGATAAATGAGTAAAAATCATACATAATGTTTATGTAAGAGAATTAGACGATCGTTTCTTGTTCATGCTTTCTCTCATCTTGTACTAGAGATTGATTTCGAAGCAATAGCTAAAGCAAGACAAGGGACCAAGAACGAGTAGACACGCATAGCGCTAACATCCAACAACTTTATTAGAAACCAAAGCACAAGGATTTACACATGCATTTTTGCCGTGTCATCCCAAAGCAAGCCCAAATTGCGAGCGTATGTGAGCAGTTTATTTTTTTGAGGGTCTGACAAAAGGAGTGCTTACAAAGCACTTCCTAAAGCTATCTTTTCTGCTTGAATAATTTTACGAGTGCGCTTGTCTTTACTTTTCCCTACTAAAAATACTTTTCCAGTAACGGCTTGCACTTTGCACATGCGTTGCAATGTTTCGCAAATTCTCCATCATTTTCGTTTTTATTACACTGCGATTATGCTCACGGAGGCGGTCATTCAGTCAGCGACCAGTTTCACCGACATACTGTCGTCCACATGAGAGCGGTATCTGGTACACCACGTCTACCTTCATTCTACAAACGGACTTTGATGTTTCTTTGCGCCTTCTTTGGCGTATTCCCCCAGGCCTATGCCCATTGTTTGGTCCACCGCTATCATGTGGATGACAGTATGTCGGCCAAACTGGTCGCTGCCTGAATGACCGCCTCCGTGAGCATAATCGCAGTGTAAGTGATAAAAACGAAAATGATGGAGAACTTGTGAAACATTGCAACGCATGTGTAAAGTGCAAGCCGTTAATAGACAGGTGTTTTTAGTTGGGAAGAGTAAGGACAAGCGCACTCGTGAAATTATTGAAGCAGAAAAGATAGCCAGATTAGGAAGTGCCTGTGTAAGCACACCTTCTGTGAAACTCTATAAAAAATAAATTGCTCACCTACGCTCGCAGTGAATTTGCGCATGCTTTGGGATGACACGGCAAAAATGCATGTATAAATCCTTGAGCCTTTGTTTCTAATAAAGTTGTCGGAAGTCCGCGCTGTGTGTGTCTACTCGTTCTTGGTCTCTTGTCTTGTTTGCGCTATTGCTCCGAAGTATGAATCAACAAGCCCGAATTGCGACGTTGTTAGAGATTGATCTCTGGAGTGCTCAGAACACTGCCAAAAAAAATGTCGCTTAATGGTCTGGTGAATTGCTTTCTTCGCTCCCTGTTCCACTTTCCTTTGGAAAACTGCCCAGAATGTGTTCAGGACCCGGCGGTTTGTAATGCCAAGGCTTAACAGTAAATGAACGTCATTCTCAGAATTAACAACAGATATATCTGCAAGAGATGTGTTAGAGTGAGAGAGACAGGCACTGTCCTTTGGGTATTCGTACTGGAAGTGTTCGTTAAAAAAAGTAAATAAAAGTTCTATGATGTGGATATTTCTCTGTCTCTGTAATATCCCGAGAAAGGAATGGAGGTGTGAGGCTTATTTGCAAGTAATTACGTGTTACATATGTAATAAACATTAGACAAGCAACTCCCGAAATAGCACTTTGACGGTAAGCTCCTGGCATAAAGCGGATGAAAATAAATTCAGATCTTAGGCGAGCTAGTAAAAATGAAGCTATAGCGTTGAAAATAAAATAGGTGTTTGTACAAAATGCAGAGTAACTATAAAGTTGAAGCGTAAAAGCATGGCGCGTTGCAGTTACAATGGAAACATATTTCCAAAAAATAAATAAGAACTGAATCATCATCATCAGCCTGACTACGCCCACTGCAGGGCAAAGGCCTCTCCCATGTCTCTCCAATTAACCATGTCCTTTGCCACCTGCAGCCACTGTATCCGAAAAAAATTCTTAACCTCATCCGCCCACCTAACTTTCAGGGCACCTAAATTCAGCGCACTTAAGTCTGCTCACATGCAGGAATGCCGAAGGGTGTGTCTTGAGGCAAGAATACATTTTCTAGGGAAGGAAGTGGAGCAGTGGTTTTCAAATGTCGACATCTCGGTGGACGCCTCCACCGCGCCATAAAGCATGCAACTGATGGTGTATATGTCAATTGTCCGAACCCGTGTCGCAAGCTAGGCTACAACTTCACACCTCGACATCTCGACGGGCACCTCAACCGTACCTTAAGGCAAAAATTAGTTTCAAAAAGCATGAATGGAAGGTTCATATGCCATTCGTCCGTACCACTGTGGTAAGCTAGCCTCTAAATTCATTAACACATGCAAGCTATATGCAAAGAGAAATGCTACGACACCACACTGAATGCTGTAAGATGAACGATTGCTCAAAATTTTGGTGAACGTTTTCGGAAGTACTGCCCGCACACTGACGTCAACCGCTTAGTAGAACGTTAAGTTGGGCGATTTGGTATAGGTTTATGGTTGAAAAACAGCGCACAAAAGACTAGACACAAGAGTAAAGGCGACGACAGGACAAGCGCTGAACTCACAACTAAGGCTTTATTTCGAAAACCTGGGTATATAAGGAAGGCGTAATCATGAAAACAAAATTGAACAAACAAAACTATGACAATGATAAAACTAGCGTGCGCCCGTAGCCCAGAATCTGCCAAGAAACGTGATCTCGTTATCACTTAAAGCAACCGAAGGTTTGCTAACGCAGCCCCGTTGCTCCGTTGCGATGAAGTATGCTTCTGCTACTTCCCGCGTGGTTTGATCTCTGTGAGAATACAACACCATTGCTTGACTTAACAAAGCAGTGCACTTTTTCTTCTTCTTTTTCATCACTGCGCACCCCTTACAATGAGTAACAAGATAAGATTGGTCATTGCCTTTTTCTAAATTGTTGTTGTGTTCTTGCAAACGCTTGTTCAAGCAACGGCCGGTCTGTCCGATGTAGCGGGCTCCGCAGGAAAGGGGAAAGCTGTAGACGACACACGTGCGGCACTTGACAAACGGATCCGTGTGCGCGACACTGCAACCTTTTTTCTTTTTCGACACTTTCTTCCTTTCTATCGCAGCACACACTTGTTTAAGCTTGACAGGAGCAGACAGCAAAACATCAACGTTGAACCTTCTTCCTACATTTTTCAGTCCGTGGGAGACTTGGTGCAAATATGGCACAACTGAGGTGCTTTTCTTTTCTTTTTCTGGACTGTTGAGTGGTGTATTCAGGGCCATCTGTCGCTTGAAGCACTTAAGTAATCTTGAGCAAGCCTCGTTCACCATTGCATCTTGGTAGCCGGCATTCCTTATCCTCGTGAGTTGTGATCGGAAACTGTCAGCAACACAGTGGTGGCAGGATTTCATCGGTTATTTCATCGCTGGGATTGCTTCTGCACCAGCGATATCTCTTGGTCAAATCAGCGACGTACTTCGGCTGATTTTGCGCCACGCGTCTCTTTCCATCATTCCAGCTCTCTCCTGTCTGCACGTAGCAACGATAGTGAGTGAACTTTAGTCTGACGTAATCAGTCTCTCAATTTTGTGTGGTCCTGTCACATCATCGCGCGCGCCGGCGGCCGGGATTCGATTACCACCTGGACCCCAATTTTCTTTTTATTCTAATGACGTCATATGGGCGATAACGTCACATATTTTGTGTCGTCACGGGGGACCAACTTCCGGCGATATAATCGGCGGACACTTCCAGCGTGAACATGGCCGACTAATGCTTTCGCATTAATAAGCTGTGGCTTTTCTTTCTAATGTCCGATGCCTTCTTATGCTTCCGAGAGCGGAGGAGCGCATATAAATATAATGGGCACAGAGCACAAGTGGTTCCTCTCTCGACTGTCGAGTTAGTAAGAAATAATATTCTTTCCAACTCTTTCCTTAATGACGAACTAGTCCTACACTCGGTAAATTTATTGTTTTATTTCATACTTAACTGATGATTACGAAACCGGAAGACAGCGTTAATCTTATTTCGCCTTTACCTTGATGATCACTGATCAAATAAGTGGATCATTTTGTTAGAAGGTAATGATGGACGCATGAGAAAGTACTTGAGTGCCTACTTCACCACCCATGCTTAACAAAACGTAATATTAAAAGTCGCCGTGCGGCTAGCATGCCCCACACTACTGCTCGCTTTTCTGTGGCGAGGAGCTGACACATGCTACTTCTGCGTTACAGAACATCGAAGTCGTTGCGCACTCGGAGAAGATGAGGGCCCGCATCGAAGATGGCGTCGTCCTGTCCCCTTACCCGAGCATCGATATCCCAGTCTGCGCCTTCTACCAACTGGCCAGGGAAAAGCTTCTGACAAATCCAGACAAGAAGGCACTGGTGGGTAGACTTCTGTCCTTTCCCACGTGATGAGATTTCTGCTTTGCTCCAGAGGTTCAAATGCAATTTTAACTCTAACAGGGCGATTTTTCTTTGTGTCACGTGATAACGGCAGCTTGGCACCCAAGACTCCATCTATACGGCCGCTCATGAAAAACTGCGGTCTTTCAGGCGCCTTGCCAGTTCACAAGGTTTTTGAGAACTGCGCAGTGCTGCAGCTGGTGAGGTGAAAATCTTCCACACTGTGGATATGAACAATGACGAACCAATCTCGGAGTTTTCCCCCTTTTCGTACAATATTCGGTATAAAATGAATCTAAAGCGAAAAGTGAATCTCCATGAGTTTTCTGATGCTTTCAAGAATTAGCAGGCAAATGTGAGAAATGCTTTTTAAAAGTATTTCTGGCTAAGGATAAAAATTATAGCCATGCCAAGGAGCTTGGAAGCGCGGGAAGCCTTTCCCTGCATGCAGCGGCCTTCGAGTCTTCTCAAAGCAAGAGGTCTCCTCGCACAGGAAAATGTTTGGCATGGCCCTTGTTTTCAATACAGCCACGCAAATTATTCCGAGACAAGGCCGGTTCGGTGATCAATACTGAGTCCCGAAGTGTCTTCGCCTCGCCAACAGTGTGGTGGCGCTGTCGTTGCATCGTTTTTTTTTTATGAATACCTGCTGCAATGTACGACATTAGTGACGCTACCGACGTTTATGCTGTAATAGAACTTCTTCCTGGGCTAGTTGGTAATTCATTGGAAAAGTAAAGGCGCCAAAAACCACACAAAGACAAGAGAACGGGACAGAGCGCCACTCACAACTAGTTTATTTTTCAAAACCCAGAATCCATTCATTAATGAAGCACGGAGACGACACACATATAGAAGGGCCCATTGTGCTAGAAATGCAGCTTAAGAGAACTTCTTGCTGGGCTAGTTGGTAAGTCATTGTAAAAGTATAGTAACGGCTGTATACCGAAGAAGCTGTATAGAAGCTGTATACCGCTGTATACGGCAGGAAGTCGCTTCGACGTCGCGTCTTCCCTGGCCGCCTTATTTATCGAGTGTATAACGGGCCTTTGCAGCTGTCTTGAAGTGTCTTGGGGGTTCTTTACGGCGCACCTACGGTATATTTAGAATCGTAGCGCTGCTTGCATTAGAAGCACATAAGTTTGAAACATATGGAAGCTCATGATCGCAAGGAGAGGGGAGCTGAACAATGATATTGTAGCCGCGCCCTCTTTTATTTCTTTATTAGAATACCTTCAAGTCCTCATGGGGCGTTACAGAAGGGGGTGGAATGAATAGATGAAAAGTAGTCATAAACCAACAAAAAAGCAAAAATACAGCAAAGAAATCCTTAAGCTTACATAAAATATAAGAACGGATTAGGTAACAAGGCAGATTAGTCAAACACTGCTTTCAGCGCCTGTTTCAAACAAACACCTGTCAAAAATATCGGCAACCAAAGCGAGCAGGTGGTCCCTATAGCTGGCCGTCTTCGGTATAAACGAGTTGAAATATGCCTTGGTCAGGCAGTACGGAACGTGAACCTTAAGGCGATATCTTTGCGAGGTGACATCAAAGATGGCGCAGATAGAAGATCCCGTTTTAAATGGTGATTATGGCTGTAAATTTTGCGAAAACTTACCATTCGCGAGAGTTTTCTACGATGGAAAAGGTTACCGAGGTTCAAAGTACTTTTCATAGCTGTTACGCTAGCAGTGCAGAAAAAGTTTGACAGTATAAAGAGAGCGCTACACTTCTGTACTGATTCTAAGTGATTGTCAAGAGTTTCGAGTCCCAGGTCCCACATAGCGCATGTGTATTCTAATTTCATTGCACTAAGGTTTTGTGGAGTAGTAGCTAAAGAAGGTGGAGCCATAGAAAAGTTTACGACGCAAGTAGCCAAGTGTGCGTTTAGCCTTTCTAACAATATAATCGACATGCGCCTGCCATGAAAGGCTTGAAGTCATATCAAGCCCTAAATATTTATACATGGTTACTTGCTCAAGTACGGAGCCTGAAATATGGTAGGGGCTAAGATTCACTTTAGCAGACCGGTGTGAGAAAAACCTAGCGTTGCATTTGTTAGTATACGTATTCAGTTTTATAAGCCAAGTGTTACTCTAACTAGATACCGTATTTAAGTTACATTCCAGTATAGACGGGTTTGAAACGGAGTTCCTAAAAATCTCGACAAATAACTGGGCAAATATTTCAACCATCTGCGAAAGGCCTGATTGTAAAGTTTATTAATAAAGTGGCAGATCATTAGTGTAAATTAGGAGGAATAACGGCCCCAGTACGTGCCCTTGAGGCACACCTAAGGTCTCTGGGCGATTGGAGCATGCGAGGAAGATGAAGTCACTCGAACCGCGTGGCAGAAAGGCTCGGGCGCCGTGTCGACTCGAGCAGATCAGAACAAGAATATACCTGTTGTAGAAACGAGCAGACGACTGGCTCCGGTCCTGTCTGCACTTGTGCTTTACAGCTAATGACGTGAAGAAGTGATCCCTTCGGCCCTTGCTGAGACGATGTAGAGTAATGAAGCACCACCAAGACTCGCAGAACGCAGCTAGGTTGAGACTCTGGTGCCTCAGGGCCCGGAACATCTCCCATCTGTTGCTGTCCGCCTCCCACCGTAACGAGAGAGCATTCCTGCGCTCTGGTCTCTCCAGATCGAGGCATACTTCTGCCTAGTCCGGATCACATCGCAAGCTACGCCGTATTCACAGGTTTCCTCCCCACTATCTCCCACCGCGGCTGAAGAGGTACGACATCTTCGCCGGGTTCTTGTTGAACCACCTCCAGGCGGCGCTCCTCGCGCGTACTACAGCGTCACATCTAACGCGTATTCTACAGCTTCTGTCCACTGGGGAGATTGGAGACCATAACCCTCGTCAACTGCTCCGTTGTATGGTGCACCTTCTCGGCGCACGAGCCCCAACGGTGGACGACACTCTCCTAGGTGAGCTGTATCTCCAGCGGCTTCCGGAGACTGTAAATATGATTCTGGTCGGGGCCATCACAATGGATCTCTCCAAGTTCGCCAACCTAACATAGAGATCTAACCGATAAGATCTTGGAGGTCGGCAGCTCCTGTCCGCAGCTTGCAACCGTAACCACTTCCACCACAGCCACTTCTGCACCCAAGTCACCGAGGCCTTCTCATCCGGGGCAGACTGTTGCGTCTGCGTCAATCGATCAGCTCTCACAGCGCAACGATCCCCTTATTACTGTTAAAACGCCTCTCGGAGGCCGTAGGCCTCGCGTGAGCCAGCGACGGACAACCTCGTCCCGTCGAAGTTACCAGGGCAACCCTTCGACCTCACCATGCAGGCCATCGCTCTTGGGCGGGAAATCAGACGGCCAACCGCCAGCGTTAGCCAGCGGTCAAAGCCAGGAACCCTGTTGCCGTTTTCTACGTGACTGACCGGACAACCGGCACCGAATTCTTGACTGATGGCGGTGTCCAGGTCACTGTCCAATCTGCTACGCGCCACGGCCCTACTTCGAGAACGCTCAACTACTTACTCGCTTTGCACGGCACAAGCATTCTGGTGTATATTGATGTCCTCCTTCCGACATTGTTTCCATTTATGATAACACCTGATTCCAATGTGCTTTAGCTAACACTATATAATCTGGAGTTACCGTGCCTCACCGTGCTTTATTTGCTATTTTTAATTGTGCACTAATGCTTTTTCCGCCCACTCCCCTCTATAATGTTTCGGCCCTGAAGGGAAACAAATAAAAAAAGTATTCATAGCAAGAAATCAGCAAAGGGGCTTCAATGAAGTAGCAATTGTTGATGTTTTATGTTACTTATCATAGAAGATTAGTAGCAAGCAAACATTACCCAGTACAGTAAATGCCTTAGGGATAAAGAGGCAGTGTTCATAGCAAGAAATCGGAAAAAGTGCTTCAGTTTGGTTTGGTTTGTGGGGGTTTAACGTCCCAAAGCGACTCAGGCTATGAGGGACGCCGTAGAGAAGGGCTCCTGAAATTTCGACCACCTGGTGTTCTTCAACGTGCACTTACATCGCACACTACACGGGACTCTAGAATTTCGCCTTCATCGAAATTCGACGGCTGAGGCCGGGATCGAATCTGCGTCTCTCGGGTCAGCAGCCGAGAGCAGTAACCACTCAGCCACCGCGGCGGCTTAAAAAAAAAGTGCTTCATTGAAGAGACAAATGTTGCTGTTTGATGTTGCTTTTATTATATACAGGGCCATTATGTACAGGGCGTTTCACCTAAGACGTTGCACAATTTTTTTAAAAACTGCTTTTGAGTTTAAAGAGCGCTTCTTTCGGCACAGAGTTTTGTGAGAGCACTGTGAGTGGTGTACAGGGAGTGGTGTGAATTCTAACTAGCAATCAGCATTGCCTTTAATTTACAAGGACATTATTTGGCTCCTGTTTATACTTGTCATTTCCTGTCCATTGAATCTGAACACGTTCTTATACACCTGGAACTTTTGTTTCTCAGAGCGAGGTAACCTGTTATAAACTTGTATTGAGACGTACTCTACGCTATTTTTAATACTTCCTGTTTTCTTGTTCAGTGCCTTCTTTTTTTGCGCTACTCAGGAAAGAGATGTGGGGAACAGGTTGCACGTCATTTCAACACGGTGTTTAAATGCATGCCTCAGCATCCAGAAACTAGCGATGTGGATACAATGTGGCCACTGATGTTTCACGCATTTAAAGAACTGCTCACCGGCCGCAGGTCGATGATGTGACCAGCCTCACTCGCGCCGAGGTGCTGGCTCGCATGGAGAGATACGCCCTTGGGTTTACCCAACACGGCTTGCTCAGTGGTGACCGGGTGTGCGTTCATCTGAAGAACAGCGTGGAAAATCTGATCGCCATGTACGGCTGCATTCTGGCAGGAGCAACCGTTATCCTCGCCAAGACATCGCTCACCGAAGGTAAGACTCAGACAGAAAAACGCCTCATACTTCTGACAGCTTCATTGCAACCAGGCGACACACATTGTGCACAAAGACTACATGCTAGGTAGAGTTCTAAAAGAGGTCTGGTAGAGACGAACCGCGCAAGGCTTATATTCTAAACTATGCTATGCAGTTGCATTGCGCCGCGAACAACTGGACGGAATGCAGAGTTGATGGTGCGAAATGACGTGACCGCGGACGAACGGTGTCCGTCGGCATTTCCATACATTAATGTATGTATGTACAGAGTAGATTCTACTCCATTACATCAATTCAGCCACTAGTGTTCTTGAACGATATGCTCAAATGTATGTACACTCGCCGTCAAAAGTAAATGGAAGGCAACTTTACCAACATAATTACTTTCTTAAAATCTAAACCATACTGGTCCTTGTTTTTTGGTGCACAGTGCAATTTGGAAAATCACAATCAGGCTGCACATATGTATTCAAGGATCCATCAATTGGAGAGGCAATGATTAAATTTTTTCGTTAATATTCCCTTCCATTTACCTCTGACGGCACCTGTACATTAAGGACCCTTGCATCCCAGGTTCGTACTACGGGCGACGCAACGCACGTACGACCACGGATGACGCGTTTTCGACAATGTCAATTTAGGAGCTACACAAGTCGGATAAAGGTGACTATCTGCTTGGCGCGTTAGTTTCAAAACAAGTCCTCCCTCCGACACAAGAAAGGTTATTTGCGCTGCGGAAAATGTTCTCAGCCAGGTCGACCCCTCGCGCTGAGACGATGCGCGCACACGCGTTGCCAGCGTCGTTTCTAAGCTATGTTCACGTTCCTCGGTTTCTTCGCTGAGACTCCAAGAAAAAGGAGCTATGACATGTCTTCGCAGTAATCCATATACCACCAGTCAACATTAGCAATACCACCGTATTTGTGTTTAAGTGCGCCTACAAAAAGATGTTCGTACTCTTGGAAGGCGGTGGTACCTATACTCGACTCGCTCGAGATGTGTCAGCAAAGGTCCGCCGAGAAGTACTATAACTTCTGGGGGACGTGTTTCGAATGATTCTCCTAGTGTCCACGTCGCTGTATTACTACCCGCTATGCCACAATGGTTCCGCCCCTGCGATCTACGGACAGCCATATTTATATCTCATTGTGATACATTCCAGCGGCTAAAAAGACACGGACGAAGGTAGACGAGAAAGGACGAACGCCGGACTTCAACTAGTTGAAGTCCGGCGTTCGTCCTGTCTCGTCAGTTGAAGTCCGGCGTTCGTCCTGTCTCGTCTACCTTCGTCCGTGTCTTTTTAGCCGCTGGAATGTATCACAATAGTACTACCAACCAACTAGCCCAACTTTCTACGCTTAATTATATCTCATGTCCCATTGCACCCTATTGTGGATTTCACGCGTTTGCCATTTCAGAGTTTATCAGTTCCTGCATCGAGGAATTTCTCTAGTCGTCGGCAAGAATCCCAGACACACACAAAACACCCAGGACTTCTTCAAAAACGTTCGGCACCTGGAAATGGACACCGGAGAAGTCATGGTTTTATTAGACGTAAAATTCATCTTCCCAAAGGTCCCAATAGACCTTGCCACAGAAGTCTGTACCTCAGCCTTTCTGGCCAGCCCGACACTGCCAGAGAAAAATATGGTCTATGTGGACGACCTCACCCGTATTCTCCGCCTCTCTCTGTCGAACGCATATTTAACTTTGAGGATGTCCCATACAAGCAGATTCACGGAGCAGCTATGGCTGCGTGTATTTCCGTGGCGGGCCCTAACGTAACAATGGAAGAATCATTGACCACGCACTTGCATCGTTCCCTAAAGTGATGCTGATGCACGCGGAAGACCGCTTTTGTATCCTGAAAAAAGAAGCATTGCACAGTTTCGCTCTCCACTTGAACTCAAAACCTGCAACACAGCTCATCGTTGAAGAGGAAATCAACGGCCGCCTCCCCTTTAGGGGTATGAATGGTGCGTTGTATGCTATTCGTGGTGGCGTCACAGGCGTCCCGCATGCAGTGTCCTTGATCACCACCTCGTGTGCCGCCATCCTTCTTCGGAGGGAGCTGGCAGTAAGGTTCGAGGGGGCGGATTTCCCGCGCAACTCCAGAGGATGTACATATCAGTGACACAAGCAGCAACACTGCGCTTAAGGCTTTCGCCTCAATACGGCGTCCCTCATGGCCTATGTTGCTTTGGGACTTTAAACCCACATAAACCAAACCACAAAAGAATGATTTAACCCTGTGTGCTGTGCTCACAACGAAGGCACTTAAAAATGGGAAGGTCCACGTGAATGAAGAAATTCAAAAAGCCTTGTGCGTAAAATTGCTTGGTGCAGATATAAAGACATAACAACGACAAGGCTCCCTGACACGGAAGGGTGATCCACTGTTCCACCCCGAGTGGTCGCCACCGCAGTTGGAACAAAGGTCCATTTTATACAGTACGTATTGCGCAACACAGCATCGCTTACTGAGCTAACCTGAAAGCTATGTTCTCCGCTACCAACAGGTTGGGAAATGTTTGTTCAAACCTGTTAATAGAAAACGAGTTCAAATTTTCACACGTTCAGGGACCACAGCGCACTGTTTCCCTCCTCCTTCCCGCATGCTGTTCATTCACGTCCGCCATAAGTGGAATAATATATTCGACATTAGGAAGATGACTAAACATAAGAGAGAGCAATCAGCAGAACAATGCAAATAAAAGAGCATATGGATACCTTGAAGTGCATTGCTTTGATTGCAGCCACGCTACATGCAAGCTAATGGACTTTTGAAAAGCGTCACTTTGGGGCTAGGAACAGCTCACAAGAGGAATCGTCGAGGCTCTTTGCTAGCCCTCCACTAAAATTCATGTTTCAACGCCCCACCAGGTTTGTTAACGCCTATTGAAATAGGTCTCCTCTTCCAAAAATATTGACTGTTTCCCTCGCTTGCCGAACGTGGCCTGCAAGCTGGGGTCGAACTTCCGATGCCCCTCAATACGGCGTCCCTCATGGCCTAAGTTGCTTTGGGACTTTAAACCCACATAAACCAAACCACAAAAGAATGATTTAACGCTGTGTGCTGTGCTCACAACGAAGACACTTAAAAATGGGAAGGTCCACGTTTGTTGATTTGTTAACTTAGCGCGCAGTGAAAAACTTACAAAAACCAACTATCCCAACACATTGCATTAAATTAAGAAAGCGGAAAACACGGACAAAAAGAATGGAGATAGAAAGGCGTTTCAGTTCTCGCGCGGGAGCCTTGTTCACAATGAGACAAGACGTAATAGCATCGCTATTTAAACACGGCGCATGAGCGACCGCTTTCTTCATGTAATGCAATGTGTTGGGATAGTTGGTTTTTGTTAATTTTTCACTGCGCGCTAAGTTAACAAATAAACAAACGTGGACCTTCGTCGTGTTGACAGCTAAGTCATTGTTGCCCGAAGAACATTCGCTGTTGCGGGATGAGATGATTAAGCACTTCTTGCATGCTGCCGAAACCGACTGGGGGGATTTGTTCATTTGCGGGCGCTTTAAGTTATGCGGTGGCTGAATGGGGTTAGTGGCGGGTCTTGCATCTGCCGGGGAAGATGAGGGGTGGGTGGCCTCCGGTCGATGAAGGCGTTTCCAGAGAGGAAAGAAGCCGAGAACAATATGTGCTGGGTTCAGGGTGCTACCTCCTCTGCTCATGCACGAGTGCTCAAGTCCCCTAAAAATGAACGAACCGCGCACACCTAGTAGGCACTAAGAAGCCGCTCAGCGCTCAGGTAGCCGAACTCGGGAAACGCCTTCATCGACAGGAGGCCACCCACCCCTCATCTTCCCCGGCAGATGCAAGACCTGCCACTAACCCCATTCAACTTCAAGCTCCCTCCGCGACCCCAATCGTCGTCAAGAAAGGGCCACCGCACAACTTAAAGCGCCCGCAAATGAACAAATCCCCCCAGTCGGTTTCGGCAGCATGCAAGAAGTGCTTAATCATCTCATCCCGCAACAGCGAATGTTGTTCGGGCAACAATGGCTCAGCTGTCAACACGACGATCTCCGCCATAGTTAGCAAACGCTCCAGCACGGCTTCATAAAACGTGATGGCACCTCTGACAACCCCATGATGAGCGACTGCCAAGTGGTCGCCAGCCAGGATTTTGCGGTTAACTAGACAGAAAAATGTATAAATCTTGCACTGGAACCGCTGCAATTTTACACACAGGGCTTTTTGAATTTCTTCATTCGAAAAACCCCCGTCCCTCAGAAATGTCTTGCATTCAGAAAACCGGCACTCAGCCTACTATCAAGGCTGCTACACGGCCATGAGCGGCACGCCCCCGAGGGTGGCCGCCTTAATAGAAAAGATCGTCACTGCGGTACTACACACCCTGGACTTCCCTGCATCAATCACCTCACTAGAAATGCTGCCTCAAAAGCGCGATAGACCGAGCACCTTCATCCTCAATCTCTATAGCCCACCCCGTAATACTGGATAGAATTTCAGGACCACCTTACACGAGTGCTCTCGGATATCTGAGTACAAGCAGCGCAATCAAAACACTCCTTACATCGGCTTGATGTACGCGAAGGACTCTCTAAATGACCAGACTCTCCTAAGAGCAATGAGCCAAGAGGGTCTAGAACTTCAGAATGACGTTACCCCCCCCCCCCCACAAGGGACGGAAACAGCGTCAGTGGTGACATTTCACCGGATCTTACATTCACTAAAAGCATCTCTACCGCCACGAGGACAACCCTCGGGAAAGTACTAGGCACCCACCTTAAGCGCGCCTCTACCCGCGTCCCTAAGGGCGGTTAGGATTACGCACTCGGAATCCTATCGCAAATACCCGGCACACGAGGTGGTGATCAAGGACACTGCATGCGGGACGCCTGTGAGGCCACCACGAATAGCATACAACGCACCATTCATACCCCTAACGTAGATATCCCTTCCCCGCCCGGGAGGCCCTCCGCACTTTAGTTTGCTGATAGA